>NC_053027.1:217928510-218041477 GCF_003073215.2 Triticum urartu
AAGCTTTAGCATGTTCCGTTATCCTAACAGGGAAAGGTGGTTTCTCAACATAAGCAGTAGGAACAACTCAATCAACATTATAAATAATAGTTTCCTCTTTAGCTAGTACCGGTAAATTAATTTCTTCTTTAATAGGTGGGTGATATTTAAACCACTTCTCCTTAGGGAGATCAACATGAGTAGCAAATGATTCACAAAAGGAGGCTACTATCTCAGAGTCAAGTCCATATTTAGTGCTAAACTTTTGAAAAGCATCGATATTCATAAAAGATTTAACACAATCACTAAAGCTTGATACCTGACTCTTTACCTTCGTCGAGTTCCCAATCTTCAAAGTTGCGTTCAATTATTTCCAAAAGATTCCACCAGAATTCAATAGTCTTCTTTATAGAAGTATCAAGCATGGATCGATCATTATGAGAAAGCCGAGCATAAAAAATTTGGATAATAATTTCTCTTGAGAGCTCATGATTGGGGCATGAATATAACATTGATTTAAGCCTCCCCCAAGCTAGAGCGATACTTTCTCCTTCACGAGGCCAAAAATTATATATATAATTCCGATCACGATGAACTAGATGCATAGGATAATTTTCTTGGTGGAACTCCAATTTCAATCGATTCCAATTACAAGATCAAATATCATCGCATAGCCTATACCAAGCCAATGCTTTTCCCTTGAAATATAAAGGGAAAACCTTCTTATTAACTTCACCTCTGAGTAAACTTGCAAGCTTAAACAACCCACAAATTTCTTCCACATATATCAAGTGCATATCAGGATGTTTGATAGAGGCTAAGGTGTCCCGATGTTTCGATGAGATGGTGGCTATCGTTTTCTGTGGGAGTCGACCATGACGATCCGACTTCGAACGTGCGAGACGTCGCGCCTTAGCAATCGCTAAACCAACTTCCGAGGGTTATTGACCACGCCGGAGCATGATCAACCTGACCACGAGGGTCTGTTTCCTGCGAACAAACGAAGAACAAGCAAGAAACTGAGATTGCAATCGGGATATTACGAATATAAGATGAAAGCTTTATTGATCAAGGTGGGGTTCTGTGACGTGTTGGTCTGGTCGTTGGACACAAACGAAGTACGCGAAGTTGCAGCTATGGCGAACTTTTAATCTAAACAAAACCCAAAGTCTAAACGACGCCCTAAGGGCTGTATATATGGAGGAAGAGGGGGGAATTTCGTGGCCCTTGAGGGTGGGGTCCGAAACCAACCCTAACTCTTGTTTCCCCGCACATACGGACTCTAAAAATAGCCTATACTTAAGTATTTCGAAATTACATGGGCCTGGCCCATTAATAAGGTGACGCAGCACCTAGAATAGCCTATGGACGAATATTATGAAGTGGCATCTTGTATATTTCGTCCAAGGCTTCATGCACTCCTTATGGCGGCTTCAAAGTCCTGAAATCATCACTTGTAACTCCGTTCTTGATCCCCTTGCGCATGCCATCAACTCCATGCGTGTTCTTGCTCCAATGTTCATCCTTCTCCAAGCTAGGCCCTTCATTTGTAAGCAAAACAAATGTATCCAATTTAGGCAGCATCATAATCTCATGAACATTAGAATCATTACCAAGAAACGAAAGTACCTGGTAATTTAATTGGCGTGCGCGAGCTCTAGTAATTGGTCCAGTATATGTAACAGTAGGGGCTGTGGGTGTAACAATGGTATTGATGTCCTCATCAATGTTTGGTTCCATCTCCTGCATAAGGATTAGCTAGCAGTTGTTCTATCATACCCAAAGGAATTTCATATTCAATATTTTCAGTAGGTGCAATAGGTTGAGGGGTAGCTAATTGTGCTGCCGATCGAGGTGAATATACCCCAAATAAACCCCTCAAAGGATTGTTTTCCATAGTAACAAGTGACATTAAATTTAGCACACTATATAAATGTTTCCTCACCAAATTCCACTTACCAAAGGGGATTCACTCCCCCACAACGACGCTAGAAAATAGCCTTGATGACCCACAAGTATAGTGGATCAATTGTAGCCTTTTCAATAAGTAAGAGTATCGAACCCAACGAGGAGCAGAAGGAAATGAAAAGTGGTTTTCAGCAAGGTAATGTCTTCAAGTGCTGAAATTGTAAGTAACAGAGTAGTTTGATAGCAAGATATTTTGTAACGAGCAAGTAATGATAATAGTAACAAAAGTGCAGCAAGGTAGCCCAATCCTTTTGAGGCAAAGGACAGGCCAAAATGGTCTCTTATAATAAGCAAAGCGTTCTTGAGGGTACATGGGAATTTCATCTAGTCACTTTCATCATGTTGATTCGATTCATGTTCGCTACTTTGATAATTTGATATGTGGGCAGACCGGTGCTTAGGTGCTGTTCTTACTTGAACAAACCTTCTACTTATGATTAATCCCCTCGCAAGCATCCGCAACTACGAGAAAAATATTAAGAATAAATTATAACCATAGCATTAAACTTTTGGATCCAATCGGTCCCTTACGGAATAGCGCATAAACTAGGGTTTAAGCTTCTGTCACTCTCGCAACCCATCATCTAATAACTACTCCACAATGCATTCCCTTAGGCCCAAATATAGTGAAGTGTCATGTAGTCGATGTTCACATGACACCACTAAGGGAATCACAACATACATACTATCAAAATATCAAACACATATCAACTTCACATGATTACTTGCAACATGATTTCTCCCGTGACCTCAAGAACAAAAGTAACTACTCGCAAGTGATAAACATGCTCAAGATCAGAGGGGTATTAAATATCATAATGGATCTGAACATATAATCTTCCACCAAATAAACCATATAGTAATCAACTACAAGATGTAATCAACACTACTAGTCACCCACAAGCACCAATCTATAGTTCCAGTACAAAGAACACAATATATGAACTAGGGTTTGAGAAGAGATGGTGCTGTTGAAGATGTTGATGGAGATTGCCCTCCCCAAGATGGGAGAGTTGTTGGTGATGATGATGACGATGATTTCCCCCTCTGGGAGGGAAGTTCCCCCGGCGGAATCGCTCCGCCGGAGGGCAAAAGTGCTCCTGCCCAAGTTCCGCCTCGAGACGACAACGCTCCGTCCTGAAAGTCCTGTCCTGATTTTTCTAGGTCAAAATGACTTATATACCAGAAGATGGGCACCGGAGGTTGGCCGAGGGGAGCACAAACCACCAGGGCGCGCCTGGGCTCCCTAGCGTGCCCAGGTGGGTTGTGCCCACCTAGTGGGCCCCTCTGGTACTTATTGGCTCCAATATTCCTCATATAATCCATAAAAAATCTCCGTAAAGTTTCAGTTTGTTTGGAGTTGTGCAGAATAGGTGGCCTGACGTAGATTTTCCAGGTCTAGATTTCCAGCTGCCGGAATTCTCCCTCTTTGTGTGTACCTTGCATATTATGAGAGAAAAGGCATTAGAATTACTCCGAAAAGCATTATTATGCATAAAAACATCATAAATAACATTAGGAAAACATGATGCAAAATGGACGTATCACCGCGCCATCCGAACTTGCTTTTACCCAAAGCTGGTCTTATAAGACATCCTCTTAATCCCTCTGACTCTGACTACCAGGGGTCACTACCTTCTTCTGGCGGCTCAACCGGAACTCAAATGCCTGTTTTCAAGATAGGTCATGGGTAAGTACTTTCATTTGTTCATACATGACATGTAGTAATATACTTATGGACTCTTGTATTCTTGTCACAGAGGTGTAGCAAAGGCACACAAGAAATAAAAGGTGGGCAGCTTATCAAAAGACCCCAAAGCTGTTGAGCCGAAGAGGCAGGCGCCAGAGGCCCCTGAGGGTTCAATTCAAAAACCTAAAGACTTTTCCAATGACCCGCCATCGCAAATTGATGTTGCGGTTCTTGAGCCAATGAATACCGAGATCAACCTGGTGCCCATCAAGACCTCCCAAGTCCCAAGTCACCGACTCCTCCGAAGCCAATTGAAGAAATCCCTCCTGAGAAAGATTTGATGACATTACTATCACTGGGACGGCTTATACAGCACTAGGAGCCTCAACCGTGCTAGCCAAACATAGTGCCAAAGTGGATTCGCCTTCCTTGGAAAAAGGCAAGGCCAAACTGGATCTGGAGAGCTATTCCTCCTTTAGCACAGGCGATGTGTATGCGGGCTACTGGAGCCGCCTTCACACGAGCCGGGATATGGAAGCCAGGTTAGTTCAGCTTATGAAGCAGAAATATGAGGTATGAAACCATCCAACTCCTCTTTAGCCTTGCACATATATACATATATCCATATTAGCCCCCAAGTTTGAAGTATAGGAAAAG
The DNA here is from genome assembly GCF_003073215.2 of Triticum urartu. Taxonomy (NCBI): domain Eukaryota; kingdom Viridiplantae; phylum Streptophyta; class Magnoliopsida; order Poales; family Poaceae; genus Triticum; species Triticum urartu. The sequence goes on from NC_053027.1 coordinate 217,932,805, forward strand.
ATATTGAGTATGCTTGAGACTTCATTTAAATCTTCCAAAGAGTAGCCTCCAATGGCCGGCTTGTCTTGAAAAGATGAGCCGGGTCTTACAAGCATTGCTAAGAATCAATTCTGTAGCCCCCAAGGGCTGGCTTAACTTAAGAAGATGAGCCGGGACATATAGTCATTTGAAAGAACCAAATATGTAGCCCCCAAGGGCCGGCTTAAACTGATAAGATGAGCCGGGTCTTGATGACCTTGACAGAATCAAATATGTAGCCCCCAAGGGTCGGTTTAATTTTGACAAGATGAGTCGGGTCTTAAAGAAATTGAAATGACCTACATTAGCCCCCAAGTGCCAAGTATATTGCTTGCAATGTGCTTGGGACTTAATCTAACTGTATCACAAAAACTTGCTCCTTGTGTGGTAACCATTGCTTAAATATTGTATTTCAGGAGGAGTTGAACATAAAAGAGTTGCAACTGAGCGACTTAAAAAGGAATATTGAGCTGCAACAAGCTGAAACTTCCAAGGCCGAGTCAAAGCTGAAAACTTCACTGGAAGAAATTGAGAAAATCAAGGCGGGGTTTGATGCTAAAAGATCCGCCTAGGAAACTGACAAGGTTGCACTGCTAAGAAGAGCAAAAGAAGCTGAGGCAAAGCTTAAGCCGGTAACCAAAGAGTTAGTCAGCTTGAAGCAACACATCTGTAAAATGTCAACCGCCATCTTTGGTAAGCTTAATATGCAAGTCATCCTCTGTCTTGATATTACCGTAACCCGCACAATTCATAACATATAATTCTTAACCCGCCTAGTGACTCTCCTTTGAAAATTTTAAACAGGCCCCAGAAGCGCCAGCCTTGGTCAAAACATACTACTCAAGTTGAAGGCAGCTTATTCATTGACAGAACAGTTGTATGCTGGAACACTACGCAACCTTGTAGCTTTGTCAGGTGGCAGAAAACCTTCAACACAAATCAAGACTGTGCTGGCTCATCTTTCCATAGTGCCGGCTCAAATTGAGGAAGTTAAGCTATCAACCGCTCGAGCCAGAGCCATTGTTGCTCTAGACCGGGCCAAGGCGTGGCAATCAAAACTTGAACCGACAGAAATTGCAACTAGATGCCCAGAATTCAAGGATGACTAATCAATCTTTGAAGAGAAAAACTTCGACCAATGCGTCAGGGAGATGCGACCTATGGCCTGCAAATTGATAGAAGAGCTGAATTTGAACAAGTACACACCGACTTACGACGACAACAACAATAAGATTAAGCCGCCATCTCATGATGTCGTAGATCTCATTCCACCAAGGCGTAAGCATATCTTCGCCCCTGACCTTGACCCTTCCGTTATTCTTAATGATGAAGCCACATTCAAGGCTTTAACCGACATCGAGTGGACATCGGTTGACCTTCAGATGGCCGACAACGAAGAGCTGTCACAGGATGATCCGGAACCTTCAAGGCGTCAAGAAGAGAACTGACTATGGTGATTATAAGACGGACGGTTCTAAGGCCGGGTTACAGGAGTGCAGCTCCAAAAAACACTTGATCCAAATCTTTTGGGTTCAATTTGAAGCCTTGTAATAGGGTACCTTAAAAGAGTGGTCCACCCTGTGATGCCTTTGTGCATGTTTACCTGAACCTTTGATCTAGCAGAACTTTGTTGCATGGTTAATTGAATCAGACATATGAGCCGTGCCACGACTCTTGTTTCACCTGAAGTCTTATATATTTTGCAAAAGACCGATCAACATATACGATGGCGACTTAAAAAGTCCAAAGAAACAGGGCGGGTGACAACCCAAAGACTTGTAGGCTTATACGACTACTGAAAAAATAATCATAAACATGGTTGTTCAAGCCGAAACATACTAGTGACTTAAAGTCAAAGGCTAGGGCGGGTGACAACCCGAAATACCTAAACATGAGCAACATAATCCGGAGCTTCACGACCCGGTGATAGAGGCAAAGGTGTCCCGATGTTTCGATGAGATGGTGGCTATCGTTTTCTGTGGGAGTCGACCTTGACGATCCGACTACGAACGTGCGAGACGTCGCGCCTTAGCAATCGCTAAACCAACTTCCGAGGGTTATTGACCACGCCGGAGCACGATCAACCTGACCACGAGGGTCTGTTTCCTGCGAGCAAACGAAGAACAAGCAAGAAACTGAGATTGCAATCGGGATATTGCGAATATAAGATGAAAGCTTTATTGATCAAGGTGGGGTTCTGTGACGTCTTGGTCTGGTCGTTGGACACAAACGAAGTACGCGAAGTTGCAGCTATGGCAAACTTTTAATCTAAACAAAACCCAAAGTCTAAACGACGCCCTAAGGGCTGTATATATGGAGGAAGAGGGGGGAATTTCGTGGCCCTTGAGGGTGGGGTCCGAAACCAACCCTAACTCTTGTTTCCCCACACATACGGACTCTAAAAATAGCCTATACTTAAAGTATTTCGAAATTACATGGGCCTGGCCCATTAATAAGGTGACGCAGCACCTAGAATAGCCTATGGACGAATATTATGAAGTGGCATCTTGTATATTTCGTCCAAGGCTTCATGCACTCCTTATGGCGGCTTCAAAGTCCTGAAATCATCACTTGTAACTCCGTTCTTGATCCCCTTGCGCATGCCATCAACTCCATGCGTGTTCTTGCTCCAATGTTCATCCTTTCTCCAAGCTAGGCCCTTCATTTGTAAGCAAAACAAATGTATCCAATTTAGGCAGCATCATAATCTCATGAACATTAGAATCATTACCAAGAAACGAAAGTACCTGGTAATTTAATTGGCGTGCGCGAGCTCTAGTAATTGGTCCAGTATATGTAACAGTAGGGGCTGTGGGTGTAACAATGGTATTGATGTCCTCATCATCCTCCCCTTCTTGAAATGAAGTCGTCCTCGACAGAAGAGCATCTTCCTCACCCAAATAAGGCTTCAAATCTGCAATGTTTAAAGTGGGACTAACCCCAAAATCTACAGGTAGCTCAAGTTTATATGCATTATCATTTATTTTCTCTAACACCTTAAAAGGACCATCGGCACGTGGCATTAGCTTTGATTTGCGCAGATTAGGAAATCTATCTTTACGCAAATGTAACCAAACAAGATCTCCAGGCGCAAACACAACATGTTTTCTACCCTTATCTCCAGCAAGTTTATATTTAGTATTCATACGCTCAATGTTTTCCTTAGTTAACTCATGCATTTTTAAAATCAATTCAGAACGTTCTTTAGCATCAAAATTAACCTTCTCTGAAGATGGAAGAGGCAACAAATCAATAGGTGCACGAGGTAGGAAACCATACACAATTTCAAAAGGGCACATCTTAGTAGTAGAATGCAATGAACGATTATAAGCAAATTCAATATGAGGCAAGCATTCTTCCCACATTTTCTTGTTATTCTTCAAAACAGCCCTAAGCATAGTAGACAATGTTCTATTGACTACTTCAGTTTGTCCATCAGTTTGGGGGTGACAAGTAGTACTAAAAAGCAGCTTAGTCCCCAAATTAGCCCATAAACATCTCCAAAAGTGGCTAAGAAATTTAGTATCACGATCTGAAACAATAGTATTTGGCACACCATGTAAGCAAATAATTTCACGAAAGAACAAATCAGCAACATTAACAGCATCATCGCTTTTATGACATGGTATAAAGTGTGCCATTTTCGAGAACCTATCCACGACAACAAATATGCTATCCCTCCCCTTCTTTGTTCGAGGTAAACCTAAAACAAAGTCCATAGATATATCCTCCCAAGGAACTGTGACGCCCGGATAATCAAGCTACAGTAACCCTCTAGTAATGATGCCTTGTCACCACTGTTACTGTTGTTAATCTCGCGTTAGATCGAAACCGGTTCGAATTCAAAATTCAAAATCAGGGAAACAATAAAAGTTTTCAAACGTTAAAACTAAAATGTTAAAAATGGGACAACTAAATCCTAGGTAATAATGGTGGAGAAACCACACTTGTATAAAATGCGTGAATACTCAAAAAATGAATAAAACAACAGCAAAATAAATTAATGTGGCAGTGGCATATTTGGTAATGTCAAATACAGTGCCATTTTGGTATTCCGCTAACACAAGAATAAATTGAAACTAAAAGAAAACATTACAGGAAATATGAATAAAAGGTAAAGGCAAAACAGAAAACAAAACAAAAGAAAGGCCCCCCCAATGGGCCAGGCCCAGCTGTCCACTGCGTCGACCGGCCCACCGGCCCAGCCGCCCACCCATAAGCTCCCCCCGGGGTCAAACCCTAGCGCACACCCCCCCCCACGATCCCCCCCTCTCCCTCGTCTCCTCCCTCTGCCCCTCCCCCGATCCAGATCGGGATCGGGCAGCGCCCAGCCCCGTGCGCCTCCTGCCTCCCGCCCCGTCGCCCGCTCTCCGACTCCTCCCGCACAGCGCCCCCCCCTCGACACGAGCTGGATCGAGGGCTGGACCCCGCGCCACCCCGAGCCCCGACGACCGCGCCCCGTCCGCTGCCGCTCGAAGGCCTCCTCGACCCGCCGGACCGCTCCGCCATCGCCGGAGCCCTACCCCGCCGGACTGCATCCCCTGCGCCGCGTCGTCTCCGCCCGCCTCCTCGCCCCCCTGTTGCCCCTGACCCTACGGATCCACGGTGAGGCCCCCGGCCTCTCTTCCTCCCGGCTCCTCGCGTCGTCCCGCAGCCGTGCACGAGCACCACCGCGTCGGCCACGCCGTCGCCCGCGTCCCTGGCCGCCCGACTGCGCGCCAGGCCAAGCCCCTCCTCCCCGCGCACGCCTCGCGCCCTGCGCGCGGCAGCCCAGGCCCGGCTCGCCGTGCCGTCGCTCCGCGCTGTCCCCGCGCATGCCTTTCCGCTCACCGGCTCCTGTCCGCTGCGCCTGGCAGCGCTCGCCTGGGCCGCGCCTTGCCACGCCCAGCCCCTCACCGCTGCCGCCCTGGAACCCCCTTTGCTCGCCGTGGCCTACACCTCTGCCGGCCCCGCCTCGCTATGCCGTCGTGCTCCGGTGGCCTCGCCCCGTCGCCCTTGGTTGGGCTCGGCCCCGAGCGGGTGGCGCCCGCCACCGCTAACTCAGCGCCCGTTAACCACCCCCTGTGCCTATGACAAGGGGGCCCCGCACCAGAACGATTAAAAAAAAGAACTTAAAAATAAATAATTAACTAAATAAGTAAATAAAAATGTTAATTAATTAATTGACTTAATTAACTTAATTAATCCTGTTGAATTAAACTAATTAAACATTAGATACCTAATTAACTAATTAAACTGATTAATAGATTAATTAGGTTATTGTAACTATGACATACGGGACCCACCTGCAGGGTTGACCTAGTCAACCTTTGGTCCTGCTGACATCATGCTGATGTCACGCTGACATCATGCTGATGTCATGCTGACATCATAATTGCAATTTCTAAATTAATTTAATTATGCTAATTTCTAGAAAATGATTTAAAATCCTTAAAAATTAATATAAAATAATCCGTAGCTCGGATGAAAATACTTTGTACATGAGAGTTGCTCAGAACAACGAGACGATTCCGGATACGCAGCCTGTTCGTCCACCACACATCCCTAGCATAGCAAACACGCAACTTTCCCCCTTCGGTTCGTCTGTCCGAAAACGCGAAACACCGGGGATAATTTCCCGGATGTTTCCCCCCCTTCACCGGTACCACCTTATACCGCGTTAGGGCACACCTAGCATCACGCTTTGTCATGTCATGCATCGTCATGCATTTGTTTGCATTATAATTATTGTTTCTTCCCCCTCTTCTCTCGCTAGACACCGAGACCGACGCCGTTGCTACCCAGTACGACTACGGTGTTGACGACCACTCTCTCTTGCCAGAGCAACCAGGCAAGCCCCCCCTTTGATCACCAGATATTGCCTAATCTTCTCTATACTGCTTGCATTAGAGTAGTGTAGTATGTTACTGCTTTCCGTTATTCCTATCCTGATGCATAGCCTGTCCTTGCTACTACTGTTGTTACCTTTACCTGCTATCCTACTGCTTAGTATAGGATGCTAGTGTTCCATCAGTGGCCCTACACTCTTGTCCGTCCGCCATGCTATACTACTGGGCCGTGATCACTTCGGGAGGTGATCACGGGCATATACTATATACTTTACACAGTTACATTACTTATGATACTGTTCGGAGATGGGGGCTGAAGGGGCAGGTGGCGCCATCCCGGTAGAGGTGGGCCTGGGTTCCCGACGGCCCCCGACTGTTACTTTGAGGCGGAGCGACAGGGCAGGTTGAGACCACCTAGGAGAGGGGTGGGCCTGGCCCTGGTCGGCGTTCGCAGATACTTAACACGTTTAACGAGATCTTGGTATTTGATCTGAGTTTGGCCATTTGGTCTATACGCACTAACCATCTACGCGGGAGTAGTTATGGGTATCCCGGCGTCGTGGTATCAGCCGAAGCCTTCGTGACGTCAGCGACTGAGTGGCGCGCGCCGGATTGGACTGGAAGGCCACTAGGCTAGGTCTGCTTTCGGCCGCGTTCGCAACGTGCAGGTGTGCTAAGGGCGATGGGCCCAGACCCCTGGGCGCTTAGGTTTAGACCGGCGTGCTGACCTCTCTGTTGGTCTAGGTGGGGCTGCGACGTGTTGATCTTCCGAGGCCGGGCATGACCCAGGAAAGTGTGTCCGGCCAAATGGGATCGAGCGTGTTGGGGAATGTGGTGCACCCCTGCAGGGAAGTTAATCTATTCGAATAGCCGTGATCTTCGGTAACAGGACGACTTGGAGTTGTACCTTGACCTTATGACAACTAGAACCAGATACTTAATAAAACACACCCTTCCAAGTGCCAGATACAACCGGTGATCGCTCTCTCACAGGGCGACGAGGGGAGGATCATCGGTTAGGATTATGCTATGCGATGCTACTTGGAGGACTTCAGTCTACTCTCTTCTACATGTTGCAAGACGGAGGCTGCCAGAAGCGTAGTCTTCGAAAGGACTAGCTATCCCCCTCTTATTCCGGCTTTCTGCAGTTCAGTCCACATATGATAGCCTTATTCCATTTGATACCAATGCATACATATGTAGTGTAGCTTCTTGCTTGCGAGTACTTTGGATGAGTACTCACGGTTGCTTTCTCCTTCTTTCCCTCTATCCCTTCTACCTAGTTGTCGCAACCAGATGTTGGAGCCCAGGAGCCAGACGCCACCGTCGACGACGACCCCTACTACACCGGAGGTGCCTACTACTACGTGATGCCCGCTGACGACGACCAGGAGTAGTTAGGAGGATCCCAGGCAGGAGGCCTGCGCCTCTTTCGATCTGTATCCCAGTTTGTGCTAGCCTTCTTAAGGCAAACTTGTTTAACTTATGTCTGTACTCAGATATTGTTGCTTCCGCTGACTCGTCTATGATCGAGCTCTTGTATTCGAGCCCTCGAGGCCCCTGGCTTGTAATATGATGCTTGTATGACTTATTTTATTTGTAGAGTTGTGTTGTGATATCTTCCCGTGAGTCCCTGATCTTGATCGTACACGTTTGCGTGTATGATTAGTGTACGATTAAATCGGGGGCGTCACAGTTGGTATCAGAGCCGACTGCCTGTAGGAATTCCCCTTCCACACTCCTTGGCTGAAGTTGAGTCTAGACATTACAAAAACTTTTACTAACATGGCTGTGCCCCTTACGGGCCCACGTCGCCATTGGGTGGTGTTAGGATCTTTTACTCCTCGATCCTTACTCTGGGACACTCTGACATCTCTTCTATTCGGGTTAAACGATTTTACTAAAATCTAACATTAGGGTCTCGTTATCACTTTCACCCGGAGAGCCCCTTATTGCCGATGATCGTCTGCTGTACGTGAAGACCCTGAAGATACTCGCCGTTGTTAACCCGAGAACTTGTGTTCATCGCGTTTGCAATTCCCCTTCCACCGTTAACCCTTATGGATAACTACTTGCAGTTGTTATTCTTACATTCATCCCCAGTTGGTCTTGTTATTACAAGATACCCCGTAATACTTGTCGTTGTTTCGATAATCCTTTGAGCTTACTGCCTTGCTGTTCCTTGTCACCTGAATACCCCTATGGATAATTCTCGCACTTATCAAGTATCCGCTCACCCCCCAGTTGTTCATGTGTTTCACAATGGTCTTCGAAATACTATTCGATCTTCCGAGAATCCTCAGCAGCTTATTGCTCTTGAAATTCTTTGCTTGCTTGCGTTATGGTTAATCCCATAAGTATAGTAATCTTATTGGCATTCTTTGCCATCGTCATTTTGATCCCTTTGATTCAACATGAGTGCGAATGCACGCAATCAATAGTTGATCCTTTTAAATTATCTTTCCGGCTCAGACGTCATTTTAAACATGAGCTGGTTCTCAACAAATCCAATTGTCGTCGATTGTACCCCTAAGGCTATTCAACTTATCCATCCCTAATCAGAACACTGCTTCTGATCCCTTGATTTGAAAATCATAATTCCTTTGCATTTGAGCTCTGGATTAGTCAGTTGTTTCCATAATCCAATGCCGTTGCATTGTTACTTCCTCTGGTTGTGTGTCGATGCTCATGTCAGCTCTGTTATGGACCGGCAGATCCTTTAATGGATTTTATCCGACAGCATACTTCATATTCAATAACCTTGTGAGCCTTCCCTCGGATACATAATGCCTTTGGTAAATTGTATCCTCTACTTTCTCAACCTTGCTCTACTTTCGAGCTCGTGATATTTTACTCTTGAAACTTGTGGTATATGTTTCTAAGAAGCCCCTATGGGTTGAACATATGCCTTCTCTAAACTATGTGAACTCGAAAGTTTTCACGAGTCATACACTTCTGGTAATTTTCCAGATAAAGTTTCAAACACTACACCCTCTCTGAAAGTGAGAGGTGAATGAAAGGTTACGCATGGGAGAAGTGGGAGTCAACCTTGAACTTTGTGTTCATGCCCATGGACACGATGTAGATCTTATCATTAAAGCTTCTCTTAAATTAAATTATACCTTTGGTATAGGTTCATCTTATATCCGGGATCTGGCCTTTTGCAATCGTGGTTCCGACCATGTTCTTCTCTGATCCCATTTCTCGGGCAAGTTTAAGCACTTGTTTTCTGTAGATCAATACACCAGTCCAACCTTTACTTTGATCTGTCGTCGAGTATTACCCCCTGGTATCTCGAGATTATCATGGAACTGCATAACCTCTTATGAGATCTTCATCAGGTATTACATTCTCACGGACTCCAATTTTTCACGGGCTTCGAGTTATGAAACACTCAAGGACACCGATAACGGAATCGAGTCTGCACTGCGATTCAACGAGGATTAGAGATCTTCATCGCTTACAAGTTTAATACTCCATGTCTGTCCTAGCCTGAATGGATACATCATTATCGTGCTAATTTTAATCATCAACATTCTAAGCTCTTCAAGGGTATCAACTGAATTCATGATGAGAATTACCATCTTTTCCCTCGGTGATTTATATTATCATCGACCACTTTATTGCCTTCCGTTCAACATAAACTTGTTCGTGTTTTGTGTTACACGTTGAGATCCTTGCTACCCCGCAGTTGTTCTTCTTCACCTTGGAAGTATTACCATCTCTTTTGTCAAGAATGTGGTGAGAATTTCACCACCTCTTAAAAATTCTTGGTATGATAATACTTCTCGCCATCTCCGTACATTCCTTGGTCCTCGTATTGTTTTTGACCGAAATACCGACAATTGAGCTGTGATGTGTAAATTCAAAACTTCTAGCAACCCTATTGCTTTGAAGTTATTGGTCTATAGTTTCATTCTAAGGCTATTGCTTATTGAATCATCATACAAACATTGATCGTGCTACCTAGTCCATATTCCTGGGTGTACCCTTCTATCATTGTTCAGTTGTGTATGTTTCCCTCGAGCATACATCATCATATCATTTGATCCGACGAATGATATTTCCTTGTTCACATAATTGTGGAAATCCATCCTTTGGAAATCTCGATGATTTGTTGCTGAGCCTATCAGCCACCTCCTCATCCTCTCCTTGGTTTACTGATGAACTCTTGTTTCAGAGCTCACTTCCATAGATCATTTTTGAGAATCTCACAAATGTCATCTCGTCAAATTGTGTAGCACCTTTTCTTCTCAGGCATCCTGAGTCTGAGGTATCCTGACACCACTCAAATCTGAATCTCAGTTGGATATGATGTTTGGAACATATTTCCAAGAGTTATAACGTTGGTCTTTATATGACCCGGTAAGGTGATGTCATGCCTAACACACATGACCGGAGGACCTATTGTTATAATTTTCCTTTTAGCAATGCTATCCATTCTTCCATGAGGAAATTGTAAGACTTATTCTACAAGTTACTCCTGATGGATCCTTTGTGTTTCCAAAGTCTGATCTTCACCTGATGACCATGTCAATGCTATCTCGAAGCACATCTATGGTACTCCGATTTTCAACAAGACCATTTGAAGCCCAATGCTAAATGTTTCCTGCTCAATTATCCAAACACCGATGTATGGGTAATGTCATGAAATTTCTCTCCCCTACCTAAAGAGTTTTCTACATTATATCCTGTCATGGATATCATACTCTGCTTGTCCTTGGGAAGGATATACCCTTGAAATATGTGTTTAAACACATTTTCCTTTCCATTTTTCTGTTTAAATCTGATAATCATATTTTCCTTTTCATTGGTTGGTTTAACGTTTCTTGTGATCTATATGATCTAATCAGTAACATTCTCCTGCTTATGTAAACACCTCGTTGTACAATGCTGTTAGTAACACCCTGTTACTATTGTTGGTGACATCCCGGTAACCACCGATGGACGAGAACTTTGCCTATTGGTCTGCCTTGTTTCAACGAGCAGGAAAATGGTTCTCCTCGTCCCTCGCCCTTGGTACCGACTTTGTTGCCGACATAACTGATAGGCTACTCTCTGACATGTCTTGCTATCATGGCCGTGCCAGATGTCGACGCCCTTCCTACTTTAACCACATGGTGGGACCGTAACCCACAGTTCCACAGGATCGAAACCTGACTCTCCTATACACCCCCTGTTTTTAAGGTTGTTCCTCGCACCTGGCCTCATATGTAATTCACGAGCCACCTTCCGTGTGATCCTCAATCCTGGTATTAAACACAATACTTGTTTCCGTTGCTTTGAACCCCTTTCACACTCTGTTTCAAGCAACGAACGATTGCCTACCCGCTTGAAACTTCTCATGGTACCCCCTACTTTACTCTCGATATTTTCTTAAGTTTTAGTTCGAGAGTTACTTTCCGCCACCTTCCCCGATGTTAACTACCAGATAGTCAACCTTGCAGAGGTCCGTTCTCCTGGGATATACCCACCCTTTATTCTTTCGTAAGTACGATTGAGTTCTCGAAGAAAGGAAGCCGACTTCATCATGATGACTGAAGCCTAGGGATGAAGACATCAATGTTATGGATCGACCTCTTCGAGAAGAGCAACAACGATCAAGAAGAATCACTAGGATTTCGTAACCTATTCTTCCCCCTTACACACCTCTTAAATCTCGGGACGAGATTTCTTGTAGTGGAGGAGAATTGTGACGCCCGGATAATCAAGCTACAGTAACCCTCTAGTAATGATGCCTTGTCACCACTGTTACTGTTGTTAATCTCGCGTTAGATCGAAACCGGTTCGAATTCAAAATTCAAAATCAGGGAAACAATAAAAGTTTTCAAACGTTAAAAATAAAATGTTAAAAATGGGACAACTAAATCCTAGGTAATAATGGTGGAGAAACCACACTTGTATAAAATGCGTGAATACTCAAAAAATGAATAAAACAACAGCAAAATAAATTAATTAAATGCCTTTTGTATTTTGTAAAATATTAAACTATTTTATTTAGCTGTCCAAATTAATGTGGCAGTGGAATATTTGGTAATGTCAAATATAGTGCCATTTTGGTATTCCGCTAACACAAGAATAAATTGAAACTAAAAGAAAACATTACAGGAAATATGAATAAAAGGTAAAGGCAAAACAGAAAACAAAACAAAAGAAAGGGCCCCCCCCCAATGGGCCAGGCCCAGCTGTCCACTGCGTCGACCGGCCCACCGGCCCAGCCGCCCACCCATAAGCTCCCCCCGGGGTCAAACCCTAGCGCACCCCCCCCCCCCCACACGATCCCCCCCTCTCCCTCGTCTCCTCCCTCTGCCCCTCCCCCGATCCAGATCGGGATCGGGCACCCATAAGCTCCCCCCGGGGTCAAACCCTAGCGCACACCCCCCCCACACGATCCCCCTCTCCCTCGTGTCCTCCCTCTGCCCCTCCCCCGATCCAGATCGGGATCGGGCAGCGCCCAGCCCCGTGCGCCTCCTGCCTCCCGCCCCGTCGCCCGCTCTCCGACTCCTCCCGCACAGCGCCCCCCTCGACACGAGCTGGATCGGGGGCTGGACCCCGCGCCACCCCGAGCCCCGACGACCGCGCCCCATCCGCTGCCGCTCGAGGGCCTCCTCGACTCGCCGGACCGCTCCGCCATCGCCGGAGCCCTACCCCGCCGGACTGCATCCCCTGCGCCGCGTCGTCTCCGCCCGCCTCCTCGCCCCCCTGTTGCCCTTGACCCTACGGATCCACGGTGAGGCCCCCGGCCTCTCTTCCTCCCGGCTCCTCGCGTCGTCCCGCAGCCGTGCACGAGCACCACCGCGTCGGCCACGCCGTCGCCCGCGTCCCTGGCCGCCCGACTGCGCGCCAGGCCAAGCCCCCTCCTCCCCGCGCACGCCTCGCGCCCTGCGCGCGCGGCAGCCCAGGCCCGGCTCGCCGTGCCGTCGCTCCCCGCTGTCCCCGCGCATGCCTTTCCGCTCACCGGCTCCTGTCCGCTGCGCCTGGCAGCGCTCGCCTGGGCCGCCCCTTGCCACGCCCAGCCCCTCACCGCTGCCGCCCTGGAACCCCCTTTGCTCGCCGTGGCCTACACCTCTGCCGGCCCCGCCTCGCTATGCCGTCGTGCTCCGGTGGCCTCGCCCCGTCGCCCTTGGTTGGGCTCGGCCCCGAGCGGGTGGCGCCCGCCACCGCTAACTCAGCGCCCGTTAACCACCCCCTGTGCTATGACAAGGGGGCCCCGCACCAGAACGATTAAAAAAAGAACTTAAAAATAAATAATTAACTAAATAAGTAAATAAAAATGTTAATTAATTAATTGACTTAATTAACTTAATTAATCCTGTTGAATTAAACTAATTAAACATTAGATACCTAATTAACTAATTAAACTGATTAATAGATTAATTAGGTTATTGTAACTATGACATACGGGACCCACCTGCAGGGTTGACCTAGTCAACCTTTGGTCCTGCTGACATCATGCTGATGTCACGCTGACATCATAATTGCAATTTCTAAATTAATTTAATTATGCTAATTTCTAGAAAATGATTTAAAATCCTTAAAATTAATATAAAATAATCCGTAGCTCGGATGAAAATACTTTGTACATGAAAGTTGCTCAGAACGATCGAGACGAATCCGGATACGCAGCCCGTTCGTCCACCACACATCCCTAGCATAGCAAACACGCAACTTTCCCCCTCCGGTTCATCTGTCCGAAAACGCGAAACACCGGGGATAATTCCCGGATGTTTCCCCCCTTCACCGGTACCACCTCGTATCCGCGTTAGGGCACACCTAGCATCACGCTTTGTCATGTCATGCATCGTCATGCATTTGTTTGCATTATATTTATTGTTTCTTCCCCCTCTTCTCTCGCTAGACACCGAGACCGACGCCGCTGCTACCCAGTACGACTACGGTGTTGACGACCACTCTCTCTTGCCAGAGCAACCAGGCAAGCCCCCCCCTTTGATCACCAGATATCGCCTACTCTTCTCTATACTGCTTGCATTAGAGTAGTGTAGCATGTTACTGCTTTCCGTTATTCCTATCCTGATGCATAGCCTGTCCTTGCTACTACTGTTGTTACCTTACCTGCTATCCTACTGCTTAGTATAGGATGCTAGTGTTCCATCAGTGGCCCTACACTCTTGTCCGTCTGCCATGCTATACTACTGGGCCGTGATCACTTCGGGAGGTGATCACGGGCATATACTATATACTTTACACAGTTACATTACCTGTAGATACTGTTCGGAGATGGGGGCTGAAGGGGCAGGTGGCTCCATCCCGGTAGAGGTGGGCCTGGGTTCCCGACGGCCCCCGACTGTTACTTTGAGGCGGAGCGACAGGGCAGGTTGAGACCACCTAGGAGAGAGGTGGGCCTGGCCCTGGTCGGCGTTCGCAGATACTTAACACGTTTAACGAGATCTTGGTATTTGATCTGAGTCTGGCCATTTGGTCTATACGCACTAACCATCTACGCGGGAGTAGTTATGGGTATCCCGGCGTCGTGGTATCAGCCGAAGCCTTCGTGACGTCAGCGACTGAGTGGCGCGCGCCGGATTGGACTGGAAGGCCACTAGGCTAGGTCTGCTTTCGGCCGCGTTCGCAACGTGCAGGTGTGCTAAGGGCGATGGGCCCAGACCCTGGCGCTTAGGTTTAGACCGGCGTGCTGACCTCTCTGTTGGTCTAGGTGGGGCTGCGACGTGTTTTGATTCTTCCGAGGCGGGCATGAACCCAGGAAAGTGTGTCCGCCAAATGGGATCGAGCGGTTGGGGAATGTGGTGCACCCCTGCAGGGAAGTTAATCTATTCGAATAGCCGTGGATCTTCGGTAACAGGACGACTTGGAGTTGTACCTTGACCTATGACAACTAGAACCAGAATACTTAATAAAACCACACCCTTCCAAGTGCCAGATACAACCGGTGATCGCTCTCTCACAGGGCGACGAGGGGAGATCATCGGTTAGGATTATGCTATGCGGATGCTACTTGGAGGACTTCAGTCTACTCTCTTCTACATGTTGCAAGACGGAGGCTGCCAGAAGCGGTAGTCTCGAAAGACTAGCTATCCCCCTCTTATTCCGCTTTCTGCAGTTCAGTCCACATATGATAGCCTTATTCAGTTTGATACCAATGCATACATATGTTAGGTAGCTTTCTTGCTTGCGAGTACTTTGGGGATTGGAAGTACTCACGGTGCTTTCTCCTCTTTTCCCTCTATCCCTTCTACCTAGTTGTTCGCAACCAGATGTTGGAGCCCAGAGCCAGACGCCACCGTCGATGACGACCCTACTTACACGGAGGTGCCTACTTACTACGTGTGCCCTGACGACGAACCAGGAGTAGTTAGGAGGATCCCAGGCAGGAGGCCTGCGCCTCTTTTCGATCTGTATCCCAGTTTGTGCTAAGCCTTCTTAAGGCAAACTTGTTTAACTTATGTCTGTACTCAGGATATTGTTGCTCGCTGACTCGTCTATGATCGAGCTCTTGTATTCGAGCCCCTCGAGGCCCCTGGCTTATAATATGATGCTTGTATTGAACTTATTTTATTTAGAGTTGTTTGATATCTTCCCGTGGAGTCCTCTGATCTTGATCGTACATCGTTTGCGTGTATGATTAGTGTACGATAATCATGGGGGCGTCACAGGAACACTAGGTACTGGCAAAGGCATATATAAACCATGAGGATTGAGTCGTGACTTAGCTCTTTGACATGTAGTGCAGCGAGCAAGAAAACGCTCAACATCCCGTCTCATCTTTGGCCAAAAGAAATGTGTAGCAAGTATATCCTCCATCTTCTTGACGCCAAAGTGTCCCATTAATCCTCCTCCATCCGCCTCCTGCAACAACAAAAGATGAACGGAGCTAGCTGGAATGCATAGCTTGTTAGCACGAAACACAAATCCATCGTTAAGAACGAACTTGTTCCAAGTTCTCCCTTCCTTACAATTCTGCAAAACATCTTTAAATTCAGCATCATGAACATATTGATCTTTGATGGTCTCCAAACCAAATATTTTAAAGTCAAGTTGTGAAAGCATAGTATAACGACAAGACAAGGCATCAGCAATAACATTTTCTTTACCCTTCTTGTGTTTAATGACATAAGGGAAAGTCTCAATGAATTCAACCCATTTAGCATGTCTACGGTTCAGTTTTGCTTGACTTTTAATGTGTTTCAAAGATTCATGATCAGAATGTATAACAAATTCCTTGGGCCATAAATAATGTTGCCATGTTTCTAAGGTCCGAACAAGAGCATATAATTCTTTATCATAAGTAGAATAGTTCAGACTAGGCCCACTCAATTTTTTAGAAAAGTATGCAACAGGTTTTCTCATCTTGTAATAACACACCTCCTAATCCAATTCCACTAGCATCACATTCAAGCTCAAAAGTCTTATTGAAATTAGGAAGTTGGAGTAAAGGAGCATGTGTCAACTTATCTTTCAATACCGTGAAGGCTTCTTCCTGTGCGGTACCCCAAACAAAAGGCACATCCTTCTTTGTAAGCTCGTTGAGAGGTGCAGCAATGGTGCTGAAATCTCTCACAAAACGCCTATAGAAACCAGCGAGGCCAAGGAAACTCCTCACTTGTGTGACCGTTTTGGGCTGCGGCCAACTCTCAATAGCTTCAATCTTGGCTTTATCAACTTCAATTCCCTGTGGAGTAACAACATAGCCAAGAAAAGATACTCGGTCGGTGCAAAAGGTGCACTTTCCAAGGTTACCAAACAAACGTGCATCACGTAGAGCAATAAAAACAGCACGTAAATGTTCCAAATGTTCCTCCAAAGATTTGCTATAAATCAATATGTCATCAAAGTAAACTACCACAAATCGTCCAATGAAAGCACGTAAAACTTCGTTCATTAACCTCATGAAAGTACTAGGTGCATTAGTTAACCCAAAAGGCATGACTAACCACTCATATAATCCAAACTTAGTTTTAAATGCTGTTTTCCATTCATCTCCCAATTTCATACGAATTTGATGGTATCCACTACGCAAATCAACTTTGGAGAATATTGTAGAGCCACTCAATTCATCAAGCATATCATCTAGCCTAGGAATAGGATGACGATAACGAATAGTAATATTATTAATGCCTCTACAATCAACGCACATACGCGACGTACCATCCTTTTTCGGCACTAAAATGATAGGAACAGCACAAGGACTAAGGGATTCGCGCTATATAACCTTTGTACGAGCAGTTCTTGTACTTGACGCATAATCTCCTTCGTCTCCTCTGGAATTGGTACGGTATGGTGCACGGTTGGAGTCGAAATCTGAGCACCGGCAAGTTAAGACTGCACAAGTGTTTGAATGCTCCACTTGTCCCTCTTATTCCCGAAGAGGGATGGCATGTTCAAGGCCAGATAATTGCTGTCATCTGTGTCGGTTAAACTTGACAGTACCGCCAACTCCATCAGGGATCAGATCCGCAGCTAAGCCCAACCAGCAACTTATTGACGCTGAGCATTTATTATATGCACGAGTCGTCTTCGTGTAGAGAACACATGTCCAGCAGGCTAACGTCCTTGAAACCAAGAGATAGTTTATAGTGTGACAGCGGGGCAAAGCAGGAAGGCCACGGTCCCCATCGAATGAAAATTAATGCCTCTTTGCACCACAAAAGCATAGCAAACCAGATTTCTGAAAATGCCTAGTGTGACCGTGCGATCGTCAACTATTGCTCGCACTTCCTGGTTCGCAGCTGCAAAGTGTAACAGTGCCTTTCCAAATTTAAGATATATATTTCTCTCAGCTAATGATAACGCAGCGTATACACGAGGTTGTCTCATATTTATACGCGTTCATTGTGCTCAAGGATACTTCTTTATGTATCACCAATCCTGGCATTATCTCACTACTTATTTGGGGTATTCCATCTCTGGTATTTAGTCCCTTTATTAGCGTCATAACTTTTGTGAGTATACATTTCTTCCAAAATGTGAAATCGAACATGCGCCAGTTAAAGTTCCATCTAGTGAAGCAAAAGTAATATTTTTTATACTGCTCAATGAACGCCAAGTTTTTCAAAAATCCTATACTGATTGTTTCTACCCTGGTAGTTTCCTAACCCGAACACATATTTAACTCAAATTGCCCCAACCTTTCGATCACACGTCAGTGGAACTTACAGAGAAGTGTTATATGGAGAGTGAAGAAAGCACCCGCGTTGCCCTCTGATAAATGTTTGTTATACCTCATGTCAACAAATTCGACCATAATATCTGTCCTGCCGGCCATATGTAGAAGATCTCTACCTTAAATAAGTGCCATCTCCGTCAGCATAAACGAGGACTCGGCATATCTGAGAACAGTACGGAGTCTGTTATCCTTATACGTCTTGATCCGACGTTAGTTGTTTATTGACACAATGGATGTGCAAGTAAGACGATGAGTAGCGAGGACAAATGTACTTGGTGGTCTGAATTGTGGAATTTTGTCATGCCTTCTATGGAGATTCATGGCAGAGAGAATGCCTAACAAATGGCGCGCATCATCGCAGGCTAGGCCCACACGGTTATTCAAGTTCGCACACCTCTCCATCTAGATGATCCAACTCCAACCACCCCTCGCATGAAAGTGGTCTAAACAAGGATATGATATCATCCTTGACAATCATCCCAGCAAACTTGGAAGAATATATGGGCGAAACAAGAAGCGTTCCTTCTAGAGACTCCCCATATTTCATCTGAAGAGAGAAATTTGACATGGCCTCGATGCCGCCCTTGGCATTTTGCTCCGCTTGCTATGTTCTGCCAACCCTGCCCCCATCTCAAAACGACTACGATTGGAGCTGACGTCTAGATACTTTCGATACTCTCCCATACTCAGCCATGCGTCTTCAGGGCTACTGCCATGTATGGCGTCTTCTCATAATGGGAGTTAGATCATGAAGGCGTTCAATCCCATCCCCGATGATCCTCATGTCGGTGACATGTACAACTTGAATGCACGCCCTAAATGTTGTCCTCCATTCCACACTCTTCAAAAACATAGCTCAAAAAACTCGCAAATAAGCCCCAACACGGAGATTTGCTCCTCTCTTCTCTTTTCCACAAACAGGAGTTCCACCCGCCACAAGCTCTGCCTCTCTAGTAGCATAGCGAAGCATTATCTGTCTCGCTATGAATGCCCCCCCTCACACCGCTCCTAACCAGCATTAATAGTGGACTCCTAATAGCTCCCATGCGAGTTAGCAAAGTAAAATAGTGCACTGCCGTCTGCTGGCACCGTGCGTTTGATGCCGTGGATGAGTAGACAGAGCCCTCTTCCGTAGCGAGTGGAATCGCGAGGCACAGATTGATGGCTCCTTGTCATGATGCGTGGGATGTTGGATGTCTGTGGCCTGCTTTTGATTGTATCACCCCCATGCTGTGCTGGCGAGCCAGCCCACTTTCAAGCACATGCCCGACACTGTCGAACTCTCACAGTGAACCCGACCACAGTTGAAGACTACCTGGATGGCCAGCCCGTTCCCGCATGTTGGTGCAACACGCCTATCTGGCACGTAGAGCAATGTGCAACTATGCAACGGCTTGCCACCAGTTTCGTTGAGCAGAAAATTGATCTCGTGTTTTGTGTCGATGTGCACAAGATAAGAAAAGGGAGCTATGAGACAAGCGTTATCTGATCGTGTGGCGGAGAAGAAAGCTAGTGCATGGGCCCTGGTGAGCCCGCATGTAGATTGAATCTGATGGCCTCAAGGAGAGACGTCAATGCTCGTCGAGCCTATGCACTTCATCCGTTCAGCTTACAAGCAAGATGGGTGGATAGGTAATTTATACCGGATAGGACCAACAGTTGGTTGTGAGATGCGTCCTGTTTCTTTTTTTAAGCATGTGAGCGTCCATATACTCGTGACCGGTCTATAGTCTCTGACATAAGTGAGAGAGAGATATACGTCGTCTCGCTTGATTTTTATGAGAAGGGCAGACCGACATATATATAGCGACCTTCTTCATAAGACTAGCACTAGCTTCATTCTTCATAACATGTTTGTTTAGTCTCAACAAGAACACATTTATTTTACTTAATTTTCGATGAGTTCCTGTATTATGGGATATATATACCTTGATTATGATTTTTCTATACGTAGCTAGAGTAGTTATGTGCTCTATAGTTCTCTGTGCTTCATCAGTTCAGCGCTCGTGTTAATTTGATTGCTATATTTTTTATGTTCTGGCAATTCAGACGCTGAACTGGAAAAAATACGTAAGGGTTAGAGAAATCAGCCATTAATTACGATATTGAATGCAGTGACACGTTCAGAAGCATTTCAAAGAGCTGAGATTCACAGCATAGTATAGTGCGTGACATTGGAATAATGATCATTTCGATCACATCATCTCGTAACCTGCACGACATACCCGGAGTAGTTAAAACACACTATGCAAAATAACATATGTTAACAAGTCAACAAATTACACAGCATAGAGTTTTTGGGAAGCAGGCTCATACGGACACGTCTATCACTCTGCGCGAGGAATTACATATTGATAAAAAAAATACAGGTTATGTAAATCAGTGAATCTTTGATGATCGAGTTTGTCCTTGAACATTCTCACTCAAGTAAGATATATATCAGGAACATATCTACCCTCAAATGGTGGAATATTCAATTTTAGTTTAGGGAGATGGTCATGATCTCGTACCTGAGGGTGAGCCCTACCATTGCCATTATTTGCATGTGGACGACCTGGTGGTTGCTGTGCTGTTGGTGGCACGTAGTTCTGATTTTGATCAACCTCATCCTCATAATCTCCCACATAAGCATCCTCCTCCACATCAGCAGTAGGAGCCACAGAAGTATCAACAGCAGCACCAGCAGTTTGGCCCGACTGAAGAGGGACACGGCTCGCTCGGCGGAGGGCTGTTTCCCGACGTGGAGGTAGTCGGTGTTGTTGCTGTTGTTGCAGAGGTGCGGCAGGAGCAGCCGGTGGTGGTGGTGGAAAACGCGAAAGCAATTCAGCAAACTTGTTATCGAGCTTTGTTTCAAACGTCTTCTCCATGCCATCTATCTTCTCCATGGCCTCTTCAAATCTGTTTATCACATCTTGCACCTGTCCATTCATCATTTGCTGAAACGTATCATGAAGCTCCTTGTTCGTCAAGTTCTCCCAGTCAGTCTCGTCGGCTTGTGATCCTGGCATGGTTAGCAGCAATAGAAACACACAAGAATATGATCCTACAGACTACTAACAAGTGGTGGTGGTGGCGGGTGTCACAAATCCGTCAAGCAAATCTCAAATTCTTACCAGTTCTTACCCAGCAGCAGGCGGTGATCGGCAACCGTTGTAGTCAAAAACTCTCAAAAGCTTGGATAGAGCGATTGCCAGGGAGAGTCAAACGCACGACGTAGATGTATGTGGAGCTGGGAAGGCTTATAGTATGGTAGCAAAAAGGGTCAGCAATAATCAATTCAGAGATGCAAAGTTGAATAAACGCTCAATGACGGTACTGTGCTGGTCCTAGGCTAGACCGTGCTAGAGACGCGAGCCTAGAACACTAACAAAATCACGGCGCTGCACGTAAATAAGGGAAAAGCACACTCTGGAACTCTTTTTTTTCGCTCTTTTTTTTGCGCTCCTTTTTTTTGCGCTCCTCTTTTTTTTTGCGAAAAATCACTATAATGGCGAGTGTCTCAAAACTCTTCCCTCGTCAAACTGATAGGATGGGCACGAATTTTTTTTCACTTTTTTTTCGGAAATCAGGGCAGCGACGACGAAAAAGTGCGACAAAAAATCACTATGATGGCACGTGGCTCAAAAGACTCAGAAAAGCCTAAAAATAGGATAGGGAAAAAAAATTTGCCCGTGAAAATTTTGGCCTAAAAACTGCCCGGGGGTCTCCAGACTCTTTTTTTTTCGAGACCTACGCAGGCAAGGAAACACGAATCGGAATTTAGATTGATCTCAAGAACAAACCTAATATGAGAAGAACTCGGATTGGTGGTGGATATATGGTTGTGGTATATGGCAGCGGTGGTGGTATATGGTAGCGGTGGTGGTATATGGATACAGATTGGTGGTGGTATATGGATATGGATTCAGAGCGGTGGCGGATAAGCAAAAGTGGTAGATGGGCGATGATGATGGTGCGGCGGCGGCGTGACAACTTATGACCAGAACTCGAAACTCTAAAAGACTAGACTCTAAGACCAGCAACTTGACACGACGATGCAACCGCAAATTCAACAAAGCAAAAACCCTAAAAAGATTATGCAAAGGCTCAGATTGGTTCGGATATGATGAACTAACCCTATTTTTTTCTGGCTTTTTCGTGGACTGTAGGTATGAAGAACAGACTCGATCTAATCTACGAAAAACTGTAAAATCTCACCGAGCAACCTGGAAATCTGATACCACTTGATAGAGGCAAAGGTGTCCCGATGTTTCGATGAGATGGTGGCTATCGTTTTCTGTGGGAGTCGACCTTGACGATCCGACTACGAACGTGCGAGATGTCGCGCCTTAGCAATCGCTAAACCAACTTCCGAGGGTTATTGACCACACCGGAGCACGATCAACCTGACCACGAGGGTCTGTTTCCTTGCGAGCAAACGAAGAACAAGCAAGAAACTGAGATTGCAATCGGGATATTGCGAATATAAGATGAAAGCTTTATTGATCAAGGTGGTGTTCTGTGACGTCTTGGTCTGGTCGTTGGACACAAACGAAGTATGCGAAGTTGCAGCTATGGCGAACTTTTAATCTAAACAAAACCCAAAGTCTAAACGACGCCCTAAGGGCTGTATATATGGAGGAAGAGGGGGGAATTTCGTGGCCCTTGAGGGTGCGGTCCGAAACCAACCCTAACTCTTGTTTCCCCACACATACGGACTCTAAAAATAGCCTATACTTAAGTATTTCGAAATTACATGGGCCTGGCCCATTAATAATGTGACGCAGCACCTAGAATAGCCTATGGACGAATATTATGAAGTGGCATCTTGTATATTTCGTCCAAGGCTTCATGCACTCCTTATGGCGGCTTCAAAGTCCTGAAATCATCATCACTTGTAACTCCGTTCTTGATCCCCTTGCGCATGCCATCAACTCCATGCGTGTTCTTGCTCCAATGTTCATCCTTCTCCAAGCTAGGCCCTTCATTTGTAAGCAAAACAAATGTATCCAATTTAGGCAGCATCATAATCTCATGAACATTAGAATCATTACCAAGAAACGAAAGTACCTGGTAATTTAATTGGCGTGCGCGAGCTCTAGTAATTGGTCCAGTATATGTAACAGTAGGGGCTGTGGGTGTAACAATGGTATTGATGTCCTCATCACCCGGATAGTCAGAATTTGCACAAAAGAAAAAAACCTTGAGAGCATAAAAACATCAAAACAGAAAATATGCTAATCTCAAACATTGGTAAGCCAGATTTCAAAATTCAAACGAAAAAGGTTGGCTCATAGGCCTCATGTTTGCTTTCAAGGCTGCATAGCCATTTTTTTACCCTGTAAGCCGGCCTCCCATGACATAAATTCATCGTTTTAACTTTAACAAGTTTAGGGTCTTAAAAAGATTGACTCTTAAGAGCACGATGGGCCATATAGCAGAGTAGCACTAAACAGACAGGTGAGTTTATCCTAGATCACTGTAAGTCTGCTCTCTCGTGACACAAAACCGTTTTAACCTTAATAGGTTCTGGGTATTAAAAAAGATTGACTTGTAAAGAGTTTGGAGGGTCACCTGGCGGAGTAGCAAGTTGCAAACAGGCAGGTGTAACCCATAATGTGGCATCTCATGCTGGTCAAGAGGGTATGAAAGCTAAACCCAGTGGGTTGGAAGCCCCCAAGTGACCTTATGACCAATTAATAAAGACTCAGATACACAAAAATGAAACGACAAAGGGCCTGAGTTTTTTTAGTGTTGCCGACTTTATTATATTGATCATAAAAAGATATATACGTCGACGGAAGTATGTACAATGCTAAGAGCCGGTGGCTTAAGTATGATGAGGACATCAATACCATTGTTACACCCACAGCCCCTGCTGCTATACATACTGGACCAATTACTAGAGCTCGTGCACGCCAATTGAATTATTAGGTACTTTCGTTTCTTGGTAACGATTCTAATGCTCATGAGAATATGATGCTGCCTAAATTGGATACATTTGTTTTGCTTACAAATGAAGGGCCTAGCTTGGACAAGAAAGATGAACCTTGGAGCAAGTTCAAGCATGGAGATGATGGCATGCGCAAGGGGATAAAGAACGGAGTTATAAGTGATGATTTCAGGACTTTGAAGCCACCATAAGGAGTGCCTGAAGCCTTGGACGAAATATACAAGATGCCACTTCATAAATTTCGTCTAGAGGCTATTCTAGGTGTTGCGTCACCTTATTATTGGGCCAGGCCCATGTATTTTCGAAATACTTAAGTATAGGTTGTTTTTAGAGTCCGTATGTGTGGGGAAACAAGATTTAGGGTTGGTTTCGAACCCCTCCTCCAAGGGCCACGAAAGTCCCCCTCTCTCCTCCATATATACAGCCCTTAGGGCATCGTTTAGACTTTGGGTTTTGTTTAGACTAAAAGTTCGCCATAGCTGCAACTTCGCGTCCTTCGTTTGTGTCCAACGACCAGACCAAGACGTCACAGAACCCCACCTTCATTAATAAAGCTTTCCTCTTTTATTCGCAATATCTAGATTGCAATCTCAGTTTCTTGCTTGTTCTTCGTTTGCTCGTAGGAAATAGACCCTCGTGGTCAGGTTGATCGTGCTCCAGCGTGGTCAATAACCCTCGGAAGTTGGTTTAGCGATTGCTAAGGCGCGACGTCTTCGCACGTTCGTAGTCGGATCGTCAAAGTCGACTCCCACAGAAAACGATATCTATCTCATCCAAACATTGGGACACCTTTGCCTGTATCAAGTGGTATCAGATTTCCAGGTTGCTCGGTGAGATTTTACAGTTTTTCATAGTTTAGATCGATTTTGTTCTTCATACCTATAATCCACGAAAAGCCAAAAAAAATTAGGGTTAGTTCATCCTATCCGAACCAATCTGAGCCTTTGCATAATCTTTTCTGTATTTGCTGTGTTCAATTTGCGGTTGCATCGTCGTGTCTGGTTGCTGGTCTTAGTGTCTAGTCCTTTAGAGTTTCGAGTTCTGTTCACAAGTAGTCACACTGCCGCCGCATCATCATCATCACAGCTGCCATATACCACCATCGTCATCACCACTGCCATATACCACCATCGTCATCACCGCTGCCATATACCACCATCGTCATTACCGCTGCCATATATCACATATCCACCACCATCACGATAATCCGAGTCCACCTCCATCACCGATTCGCCACCAGTCTGAGTTCCACCGTCCTACATATATCCGCCACCAGTCTGAGTTTCCACCAGATTCATCTCCGCCACCAGTCCTAGCCCGAGTCCAGTATTTGTTGCTTTGTTTCGAGTTCCAGATCACACGATACTCTGAGTCGTGACAGGGTAGGACTCCCCAACTTTCGAGCCATCCGCAGAAGAAAAATAGTTCCAAACTCAAAAAAAACTAAGTCTGGAAAATTCTGGCTAGGCAGTTTTAGACCATTTGTAGACTTTTTCGAAAAAAAATTGTTGCGGAGCAAAAAGAAGAGGAAAAAAGTGCAAAAAAGTGAAAAGGAAAAAAAACAATTCAAAGCGTGATCCTCCCTTGTTTACGTGCAGCGCCGTGATTTTGTTAGTGTTCTAGGCTCGCGTCTCTAGCATGGTCTAGCCTAGGACCAGCACAGTACCGTCGTTGAGCGTTTATTCAACTTTGCATCTCTGAATTGATTATTGCTGACCCTTTTTGCTACCATATTATAAGCCTTCCTAGCTCCACATACATCTACGTCATGCGTTTGACTCTCCCTGGTAATCGTTGTATCCAAGCTTTGAGAGTTTTGACTATGACGGTTGCCGATCACCGCCTGCTGCTGGGTAAGAACTGGTAAGAATTTGAGATTTGCTTGACAGATTTGTGACACTCCACCACCGCCATTTTCTAGTAGTTTGTAGGATCATATTCTTGTGTGTTTCTATTGCTGCTAACCATGGCAGGATCACAACCCGACGCGATTGACTGGGAGAACATGACGAACGAAGAGTTACATGATAAGTTTCAGCAAATGATGAGTGGACAGGTGGAAGATGTGCTAAACAAATTTGAAGAGGCCATGGAGAAGATAAATGGCATTGAGAAGGCGTTCGAAACAAAGCTCGATAACAAGTTTAATGAATTGCTCGCGCGTCTTCCACCGCCCGCTGCGCCTGTCGCACCTCTACAACAACAACAAGAACAACATCGTCTTCCAAATCAAGTGGGATGAGCACAACGCGTTCCCATTGAGCCTGGTCAAACTTCTGGTGCTGTTGTACCTACTGTTGGTGCTTCTGTCGCTCCTGCTGCTACTGCAGAGGTGGAGGACCATTACGAGGATGAGGTTGATCAAAATCAGAACTACGTGCAACCACCAGCACCACCACCAGGTCGTCCTCATGCATATCATCGCAACAGTAGGGCTGCACCACCACCTGAGGTACATGACCATCTTCCTAAAATAAAATTGAATATTCCACCATTTGAGGGTAGATATGTTCCTGATCTATATCTTACTTGTGAGTTAGAAACTGAACAACGATTTACATGTTTACAATATCCTGAGGAGAGACGTGTTCCTGCTGCTATTTGTGCTTTCACTAGCTTTGCATGTGTTTGGTGGTCTGAACATTGTAGATTATATCCTATTCCAGCTACTTGGGCTGCTTTGAAAACTGCTATGCGTACTCGTTGGGTTCCACCATATTATTAACGTGAATTACTTCAAAAATTGCAGCGCTTAAGACAAGGAAAAATATTATCAGGAATTACAAACTGGCATGATTAAATGTGGTATTGTTGAGGAGAATGAAGCTATGCTTGCATGTTTTATGGGTGGATTAAATAGAGAGATTCAGACCATTCTAGAGTATAAGGAGTATACTAATATCACTCGTTTATTCCATCTTACTTGTAAAGCTGAACGTGAAGTGCAGGATCGACATGCATTGGCACGAACTAACTTTTCTGCAGGTCGATCTTCATCATGGACACCATGTGCATCCTCTACTTCCACTCCACCAGCACCTCCATCAGGTGCCACCTCCAGCCGTGATACACGAAAGCAGGCACAACCACCACTATCTGCCAAGAGCACACCTGCGGGACCTGCACAGAGCTCTTCTTCCATGGCATCAACATGGCACACAAGTGATATTATTTGTCGTCGTTGTAAGGGAAGAGGACATTTTGCGAGAGAATGCCAATCTCAGCGTGTGATGATTGCTACTGAGGATGGTGGGTATGAGTCCGCTAGTGACTATGATGAGGAGACTTTGGCTCTTATTACATGTGAAGAACACGGTGGAGATGATTCTGATCATGAGACACAATACATGGCTCCTGAAGATGCTGACAGGTATGAATGTTTAGTTGCTCAACGTGTTTTGAGTGTGCAGGTCACACAAGCTGAGCAAAATTAGAGGCATAATTTGTTCCATACAAAGGGAGTTGTGAAGGAATGTTCTGTTCGCGTCATCATAGATGGAGGGAGCTGCAACAACTTGGCTAGCATGGAGATGGTGGAGAAGCTATCTCTCACCACAAGACCACATCCACATCCTTACTACATCCAATGGTTCAACAACAGCGGCAAGGTTAAGGTAACACGTACTGTTCGTGTGCATTTTAGTATCTCTACATATGTTGATTATGTTGATTGTGATGTGGTACCTATGCAAGCATGTTCCTTATTACTTGGTAGACCATGGCAATTTGATAAAAATTCTGTACACCATGGTAGAAACAATCAGTATACTCTTGTTCATAAGGATAAAAATATTACTTTGCTTCCTATGACTCCTGATTCCATTTTGAAAGATGATATTAATAGAGCTAATAAAGCAAAACAGGAGAAACATAAGTCTGAAAATCAGATTGTGGCAAAGGAATTTGAGGAACAAATGAAGCCTAATAATAAACCATCTAGTGTTGCTTCTGAAATTAAAATTAAAGTGCATGTTTACTTGCCACCAAATCTGATGTTGATAATCTAGATTTTAGCAAATCTGTTTGCTATGCTTTTGTGTGCAAAGAGGCATTATTTTCATTCGAGGACGTGCCTTCCTCTTTGCCTCCTGCTGTCACTAACATTTTACAGGAGTTCGCTGACGTCTTTCCACAAGACGTGCCATCAGGATTACCACCTATTCGAGGGATTGAGCATCAAATTGACTTAATTCCCGGTGCATCATTACCCAACCGTGCGCCATACCATACCAATCCAGAGGAGACGAAGGAGATTATGCGTATAGTACAGGAGCTGCTCGGCAAAGGTTATATACGTGAATCCCTTAGTCCTTGTGCTATTCCTATCATTTTAGTGCCGAAAAAGGATGGTACGTCACGTATGTGTGTTGATTGTCGAGGCATTAATAATATTACTATTCGTTATCGTCATCCTATTCCTAGGCTACACGACATGCTTGATGAATTGAGTGGCTCTACAATATTCTCCAAAGTTGATTTGGGTAGTGGATACCATCAAATTCGTATGAAATTGGGAGATGAATGGAAAACAACATTTAAAACTAAGTTTGGATTATATGAGTGGTTAGTCATGCCTTTTGGGTTAACTAATGCACCTAGTACTTTCATGAGGTTAATGAACGAAGTTTTACGTGCTTTCATTGGACGATTTGTGGTAGTCTATTTTGATGATATACTGATTTATAGTAAATCTTTGGAGGAACATTTGGAACATTTACGTGCTGTTTTTATTGCTCTACGTGATGCACGTTTGTTTGGTAACCTTGGAAAGTGCACCTTTTGCACTGGCCGAGTATCTTTTCTTGGCTATGTTGTTACTCCACAGGGAATTGAAGTTGATAAAGCCAAGATTGAAGCTATTGAGAGTTGGCCGCAGCCCAAAACGGTCACACAAGTGAGGAGTTTCCTTGGTCTCGCTGGTTTCTATAGGCGTTTTGTGAGAGATTTCAGCACCATTGCTGCCTCAACGAGCTTACAAAGAAGGATGTGCCTTTTGTTTGGGGTACCGCACAGGAAGAAGCCTTCATGGTATTGAAAGATAAGTTGACACATGCTCCTTTACTCCAACTTCTTGATTTTAATAAAACTTTTGAGATTGAATGTGATGCTAGTGGAATTGGATTAGGAGGTGTGTTATTACAAGATGGCAAACCTGTTGCATACTTTTCTGAAAAATTGAGTGGGCCTAGTCTGAACTATTCTACTTATGATAAAGAATTATATGCTCTTGTTCGGACCTTAGAAACATGGCAACATTATTTATGGCCCAAGGAATTTGTTACACATTTCTTTTGGCCAAAGATGAGACAGGATGTCGAGCGTTTTTTTGCTCGCTGCACTACATGTCAAAAAGCTAAGTCACGACTCAATCCTCATGGTTTATATATGCCTTTGCGTGTACCTAGTGTTCATTGGGAGGATATATCTATGGACTTTGTTTTAGGTTTACCTCGAACAAAGAAGGGGAGGGATAGCATATTTGTTGTCGTGGATAGGTTCTCGAAAATGGCACACTTTATACCATGTCATAAAAGCGATGATGCTGTTAATGTTGCTGATTTGTTCTTTCATGAACGCTTGCATGGTGTGCCAAATACTATTGTTTCATATCATGGTACTAAATTTCTTAGCCACTTTTGGAGATGTTTATGGGCTAAGTTGGGGACTAAACTACTTTTTAGTACTACTTGTCACCCCCAAACTGATGGACAAACTGAAGTAGTCAATAGAACATTGTCTACTATGCTTAGGGCTGTTTTGAAGAATAATAAGAAAATGTGGGAAAAATGCTTGCCTCATATTGAATTTGCTTATAATCGTCCATTGCATTCTACTACTAAGATGTGCCCTTTTGAAATTGTGTATGGTTTCCTACCTCGTGCACCTATTGATTTGTTGCCTCTTCCATCTTCGGAGAAGGTTAATTTTGATGCTAAAGAACGTGTTGAATTGATTTTAAAAATGCATGAGTTAACTAAGGAAAACATTGAGCGTATGAATGCTAAATATAAACTTGCTGGAGATAAGGGTAGAAAACATGTTGTGTTTGCACCTGGAGATCTTGTTTGGTTACATTTGCGCAAGGATAGATTTCCTAATTTGCGCAAATCAAAGCTAATGCCACGTGTTGATGGTCCTTTTAAGGTGTTAGAGAAAATAAATGATAATGCATATAAACTTGAGCTACCTGCAGATTTTGGGGTTAGTCCCACTTTTAACATTGCAGATTTAAAGCCTTATTTGGGTGAGGAAGATGAGCTTTCGTTGAGGATGGCTTCATTTCAAGAAGGGGAGGATGATGAGGACATCAATACCATTGTTACACCCACAACCCCTGCTGCTATACATACTGGACCAATTACTAGAGCTCGCACACGCCAATTGAATTATCAGGTACTTTCGTTTCTTGGTAACGATTCTAATGCTCATGAGAATATGATGCTGCCTAATTTGGATACATTTGTTTTGCTTACAAATGAAGGGCCTAGCTTGGACAAGAAAGATGAACCTTGGAGCAAGTTCAAGCATGGAGATGATGGCATGCGCAAGGGGATAAAGAATGGAGTTACAAGTGATGATTTCAGGACTTTGAAGCCACCATAAGGAGTGCCTGAAGCCTTGGACGAAATATACAAGATGTCACTTCATAAATTTCGTCCAGAGGCTATTCTAGGTGCTGCGTCACCTTATTATTGGGCCAGGCCCATGTATTTTCGAAATACTTAAGTATAGGCTGTTTTTAGAGTCCGTATGTGTGGGGAAACAGGAGTTAGGGTTTGTTTCGGACCCCTCCTCCAAGGGCCACGAAATTCCCCCTCTCTCCTCCATATATACAGCCCTTAGGGCATCGTTTAGACTTTGGGTTTTGTTTAGACTAAAAGTTCGCCATAGCTGCAACTTCGCATCCTTCGTTTGTGTCCAACGACCAGACCAAGACGTCACAGAACCCCACCTTCATTAATAAAGCTTTCCTCTTTTATTCGCAATATCCAAATTGCAATCTCAGTTTCGTGCTTGTTCTTCGTTTGCTCACAGGAAATAGACCCTCGTGGTCAGGTTGATCGTGCTCCGACGTGGTCAATAACCCTCGGAAGTTGGTTTAGCGATTGCTAAGGCGCGACGTCTTCGCACGTTCGTAGTCGGATCATCAAAGTCGACTCCCACAGAAAACGATATCTATCTCATCGAAACATCGGGACACCTTTCCCTCTATCAAAGTATAGTAAGGCCTAAGATGAGCAATGTTCCACGGCCGGCAGGTCTCTTCTTCCGATTTGTGGGAATCTGTAACATCCCAAAATTCTAAATTTTGGAATGTTATAATAAATAGATAGATTTGATTGACTGTTTGATTGATTGACTGAAAATGAGTGAAATTCGAAACTTTTTGAAAGTTAAATGAGAGGGAATAAAAGGACTTTCCCAAACTTTCATTTTTGCCTTTATGCTCTCCGTGAATTCAAATACTTTTTCATCACGAAACCCTGGAGAGAAGATGACATGACTTCTTCCATTTATTAAATGACAGGGGGTGTTGAAAATATTTGAATTTCATTTGGAAAATATTTCCAATTCAGAAACTTCATGCAGCTCAATGATTTTCATAAGAGAAGATAAAATGACTTCTTCAAATTATATGAAATATGAGTTGGGAGTTTCAAAGAATTAAATTCGAAGTTCTTTTGAATTTATTTTAAATTTGGAGTTATTTGAGTTTTATTCAAATTATTTTTCTCCAAAAATAAAATATATGGAAATTAGGGTAACCTGATTCCCTACAACAGAAAATTGGAGAGAAATAAATTTGAAATCATTTTGTTTTTTTAAATAATTTTTGTTGGATTTTAAAAGACCAGTAGCACTGTTTGAATTATTAGAATTTATGTGTATTTTATTTAATGCAAGAAAAATGTCCATGTTGTTGGAAATCTTTTTCTGAAAATTTTGATATATTATTTGCCTATATAAAATTTTTATTTATTCTGTTTTGTTATTTTTCTTTGTCTGTTAAAATGTTAAAAAAATTCCTCCGCCGCCGAACTGGGTCGGCCCAACAGGCCACGGCCCAGCCAGCCGACGCCGCCACCGCCTAGCTCCCGCCGTGCTTGACAGGGACTCGCCGGAGTCCGGCCCCTCCATGGCGCCCGTCGCCCCTCCTCCACGCCACCACCTCCCCTCCCCTCTTATAAAGCCGCGCCGCCCCTCTCCCCTCGCGCCGCCGCCTCCTCCCGCAGTCGTCGCCGCCGTGGTCAACCGCCGCCGCCGCTCGCATCTAGCGCCGCCGCCGCCCAACGCCCTCGCCACCACTCGCCGCCGCTGCAGCTGCTGCTGCCGCCGCCGCTTGCGCCGTCGCCTTGCCCCGCGCCGCCCGACGCGCCGCAAGTCGCTGCCGCACTTCGCCGAAGCCGCCATCTTGCCGCGCCGCCCCCGGAGTTAGCCGCCGCCGCCGCCGGACTTTTTCCTTGAACCGGTATAAACCGAGTTAACCCACCCCGGTTTTTCTTCGGTTATATATATAGATCGGTTTTTCTTTTAGAACGGTTTTATATATTTAGTTTAGTTTATTTTGCGAGCGTTCACCACTTAGGCCTCTTTAGTGAACGGTTTTCCTCGAATATGCCTCTGTAGGGAACGTTCATTAGATAAGTTTTTTCTTTTCTTTTTAATTTCGGCCAGGGACCCATTTGTGAATAACTTATTTGCAGAATAGCCCCTGATCTTCGAAACACCGTAACTTTTTGCTCGTTAGTCGGAATTAGACGAAACCAACGCCCACGTCTTCGTTATGATCCCCTCTATCCAGTAATCCAACTCAAACATGTTTTTGAAAATTTTAAAATTTGAATTAGATCAGATTTGAATTCAAACTTTGTTTGATCATAACTTGAATTCCGTAGCTCCGTTTGAGTTGATTCTTTTTGCAAATCGAAGCTCTTGACCTAAACATTCTAATAAGGCCAAATTCACATAATTTTGGTACTGTTAGAAATTGTTTTATGTTGCAAGAGTTATTTGTTTGGTTTTGATGTTTCCGAATCGTCTTCTTCGTTCTTTCTGATCTTTTGGGTGATTGCTTATGTGTGGTTACTATTGTTTGCTTACGATAGATTGACCGGAGTGAGACGAGTAGATCTATCCAGAGTTTTTGAGTGTGAATCATCTTCATCAACATTGCAGGCAAGTTCACACTTTGATCATATCCCTTTCGTACCCAGTTTTTATGCATTAGTTTCAACCCTCAAACATTGCATGAGTAGGATTGATAACATGTGGGTATTGGGAAGTAGTTGATGAGGTAGGAACCTATTGCCCTGCATTCAAACCTTGGGAGTTACTATGACGTTATGCTTACATTGCCATGCTATGCTCGTAGACGTGGATTGGGTTTGATAGTATTTCATGACAGATGTGAGATTGTTAATTAATGGTTCAACTTAAGGTGGCAACTTTAATACAAATCTGGGTGGATTTCTAGGGGCACCCTGGGGATATACCAGTGGACTTGCCCGGACACCTGGGGATATACCAGTGTTGTCCTAGGAGATCCCGGGGATATACCGTGTGATCATCCTATGGTTCGCCACCCAGGCTCAAAGGGATCATAAGATTATTCATGCTAGAAACTTCTGTGTGCAGCCACAAGCTATTATGGGCTCTAGCATAGTTGATTAAGTCGTGTGAACTCTTACAGTGGTAGACTAGCAGATGTAGGGGTTGTAGGTGGTACGGTCTACCCATCGTAAGGTGCAAACGCTTCTGAAAGACTATGTCTCGGTCATCCGTTTCTCAAACACCATGTAGTGCGAGAAATCCAACGCAGGAGATCGAGTCTTGTGGGGAAAAGTGCGCAAACCTCTGCAGAGTGTACAAACTAATCATGATTAGCCGTGTCCCCGGTTATGGACATCTTGAGTCTCTGGTACTTGGATTATCCTGTTGATCTCATCACGTTACTTTAAATTAAGTTTGTTGGGTTTAATGATGTTATTTAATTGGGATTGAGAATGCTGTCAACCATTCTCAATGTTTAACAACCACCTTGATAGTTAAATAAAATTTATTCCTTTGCAGTAGGGAAAAATCAGCTTTACGCAAAAACTATAACCATAGAGCTTTTCCACCAGCCAAATATGCATGTAGTGATAGCCTTTATTCATCATTTCTCTATGGTGTGAATTTGCCAGTACATTCAATGTACTGACCCTCTGTGGATGCAACGTCTCATGTTGCAGGATTTCTTACGACAAGTAAGTGATACGTTAGGGTTATGATTTCTACACTCAACTTTGCCGTTGGTGTTGATGGGAATCCACAACCGTGTTACTTCCGCTATTTTGGATTGAGGTAATAGTATTTTGCGTTACTTTTACATGTGGTTTACCTTTGTTATAAATCCTCGAGTACTGTGTGTGTCAGCATACCGATCCAGGGATGACACTTAAGCACAGAGCCTTGATCCATTCGGGTCGGGTCGCTACAAGATGGTATCAGAGCACATGTTGACTGTAGGACGTGACCCTAGAAACTGGCAAGCCCATAGCAAAGATTTTTCTCTACAACTTTCCCTTTCAACAGATCTTTTATATCTCTTCTCTTCCGAGCTTATTCAAAAATTTCCTTTTAGTGAGGCTATACCCCTTTCCCCTTTTGACCACACGAAGATTCGACCAATGAGACCACTCCAAGAAGTACAAGATATCGGACAACTAAGACCACTTCGGAATGAAGAGTATTTTCCGTGCATCTGAATAATGGAAACTACAACGGTTGAAGACCGAAGACAAGTAGGATTTGAAGGCTCTGAAGAATTCCCAGATTTGTATGACCTAGGAAGGCTACCCTTATGGAACTTGGCAGACTATGGAAGTTGTCAATACCCGAGATCAAGGTGTATCGGAGAAAGACTAAAAGAAGGAGCATGAGAACTCGAAGTTCTGAGGCAGGAGATATCAACTATGGAATGATAGCTCATGGGAATGACAATGTCATCGCCCGCTGATGCTATTGTCACTGTGCTGAGTTAAGGATACATTTCTTCAGAATGGATTTGATGGAAGAAGGCTGATGGAGCACCTATTAGTAAGATGAAGTTTTAACCTTAGCCGGTGTATCACCAGGATCTGGAGTAGTACATCAAGAAGTTTAAGGTGCAGCTCCATGAAGCCGTATTTTGACAAGGAAGTATTTCATGAGGAACTCAGGACCCTGAAGATGAGAGTAGCCAAGCTGGAGGAGCAAAACCTCGAGAAACCGGAGATTTGTCAGGAACTGAAGGACAGTAGGACCATGGTTCATGTGAAGGATGTTAAAACCAGAAGTTTGGAACGCAACTCTAGAATATTAATGGACGCCACGAGAGACTTCGCGTCAACAGAGATGATCTGGCAAAAGAACTTGAGAAAGACAAGCATGATCGAAGCAAGCCATTGGAGGCATGAATAAGACTTGAAGAGTTTGGAGACGTTGAAGATTTATTGACCTTAGAAGACCAAACCCCTGTTATATACCTACGTTAGATGCGATGATTGTGAGCTGTCATTTGTTTGATGTTTTTCGACAGCCACAATAAAATCTGTCTTTCCAAACTTTTGTTTGCATTGTGTGTATCCCTCTCCCTCTCTCCTATCTTACCCCAAACCCTTGGACCCTATAGAGGATTAATGAAGATGAGCTTATATTTTCTGGATCGATGAGTCAATTGGAGACGGACCGATGGATTTAGAACATGGAGGATCACATGGAGAATAACCCTATAGTTGGACATGATATGACCCAGCATGCTCTTCAGTGCTTTGAAAGAGGTGCTGCTACTTGGTGGAGAATGTACCAAACCATCAATGGATGGCAAGGAGTAACCACTTGGAAAGAATTTAAGTTGACTTTGCCAAAGTCTCGGTTTGTGTCCCAGAAGTTGAAGCCTTATGGAAAGGATATGCAGAAACCTGGTGCATGCAAGATTCATGGAGAAGTAGGACACACCCATAAAGAACACAAGGATGAATGCCCAAATTGTGAAGGAATCACCCAGTTGAAGAATGCCCAACTAGGCAGATTACTTGTTTCTTGTGTGAAGGGACTACCCACTACCCCGCTCAGTGTCACATTTACCCCATGGTACAAAGAACCATCCAGAAGAAGAAAGAAGTAATGAAAGGAGCCCTCATGGAAATTTTAGAAGAAGCTGTGATGAAGGAAGATGTGGAGGACACACATAAAGAGGACCCGAGTAGACCCTGCACTAAGTCTTGCTATTCATGTGGAGAAGAAGGACACATCTCCCAGAATTGTTTGAACGGGGATCTAGTAGAATTCCCGACAGAGGAAGTAGAATATGACCCACAAGAAATAGAAGCCATGGTTGGCATGGAAAGGTCCAGGAAGAGAAGCAGATTGGATTCCAGGAAGGACCTGAGTCATATCACCTGTTACAGGTGCAAGCAGTCAGGGCACTACCTCAACAGTTGCCCAAAAAGGAAACCTCGAGACTTGTCATAAGTAATATGTTTTAGTTGTAATGGAGCAGGGCACTTTGCCAGAGAATGCCCCAAGGAGAAGGAGACTTGTGATAAATAGTTGAGTCTGTGAGAAGTATAGTAGTAGAAGGGAGAACAACTCTTTTGTATCAAGGTGATTGAGTTGAGACATGTAATGGAAGAGCGAGAGATTGTAATCATTAGAGAATAAATAAAGTTAGCATCGTTGGTACTGATATGGAATTTATGAGTTGTTACTCTATGAAGAAGAATTTTGGCCATCCCGAGGATATGAGAAATATGGTCTATGGAAGATTTGTGCATTTTAAGGGTGGTAGTACCCTATAAGAACCCTTGACCCCTAGAAAAGATAAGGATACTCCACTGAGTGGATTTCGGACAAAATGAATACGAGTTTTGTCTCGATATGTGTGATACCCCAAGAGTATGTGGGATGAAGTTGGAGACCATCAGTTGTTTGGACCAAATGTGATCAAAGGAGTCAGAAGAGAATGTTAAGTTGATTCGAGATAGACTGAAGGTAGCTTAGTCCAGGCAGAGGAGATATGCAGACTCAAAAACTCAAGGAGGTAGTCTATGAAATTGGAGATAGAGCATGTCTTCGTGTGACCCTCTGGGAGGAGTTAAACGAATGGGAGTTAAGGTAAAGTTAGCCCCGAAATTGGTGAGACCATACCGAGTTTTGGAGCGTATGGGAGAAGTGGCCAACAAGTTGGAGTTACCCGAAGGACTGTCAGGAGTTCCTGATGTGTTTCACGTTTCCCAGTTGAAGAAGTGCCATGCAGAGATGGCCAATATTCCCCTGTAAGGACGCTTGACCTTGGAAAGGATAATGATGTTCCACGAAGTGGAATATGGACTCCATAAGTATAAGTTTATATCTCGGTATATGGGATAACCCATGCGGATGAAGAGATGAATTACTATTGGATATAAAGGAGGTATGATGTTGGAAATATGGATCAAGGGAAATTCCATGATGAGTCTGAGTACTCATGTCCGATTTTGGTGCAAATAGAAGGAAGGAAGTCAATACAATTGGATGGATTTAAGAATACTAGGAAGTTGGAAGTTGGAATAATGATCAGTTGCCCGATGATAAGTTCGAGGACTACAAGTGATGAGATGGGCCATAACCCACAGGCCCCAGGACCTGCCAAGAAGCAAGCACATTCTTGTTGAAGGAAAAACCCTGGAAGAAGTTACGATTTTATCGATAGACGATTTTATAGGAGTAACGCAAAACCTGAGAGTTGTGAAGGAACGATAGATGCTTGTCTGGCTTGCAGAATCTATGGATATATCCGAACTTCGTTCATCGACAAGAGAAATTCTGCAATGCTTGTGAGGA
Organism: Triticum urartu; assembly: GCF_003073215.2. NCBI lineage: Eukaryota > Viridiplantae > Streptophyta > Magnoliopsida > Poales > Poaceae > Triticum > Triticum urartu. The sequence continues at coordinate 217,970,570 of NC_053027.1, forward strand.
TGACCAAGTGTTAGTATGCGAGATTCGCTAAACTGTATACATGGTAATGATTTGGGTGCGGGATGGATTGATCACCATACCGACTTACTCTTATTATTCGCCTTTCTATATGGGATGGTAAATCTGAGTGACTTACCTATAGTAGAGAGACGACGGTATTAAACCTTGTTTGAAGCCTTAGAATGGTATAGGTATTTTTTTCCTTGTACAAGGCAGCTTTGCCAACCGTAGGTTATACGGTGAGGATCAACCCAGACCCATTTCCTGCAGGAGAAACCATAAATTGTTGACCACCATGAGATATCGATAATTGTTTAGTTTTGGCGCCAGACCCGTCAGCTAAGAAGACCCAATCTCGGAATAACCTTACCAAGAGGAAATGAGAGAAGAATTGAGGAAAAAGGTTATGCCACTACCGGAAGAGCCCAGAGATGGAATTATACTGAAGATCTGAGAAGACCGACACTGTCAAGAATAAGGATGGAGTATATGAGTTTTGATGGAACAGTAACCATGCTTCTAAGGAGAATCTCGAGGATCCTCAGACCCCTGTGATGATCAATGGATTTTGAGGAGACCCCCAAACCCTAACCTTTTCTTGCTAGCCTCTCCGAATCTCAAGGACGAGATTCATTTTAAGGGTGGTAGGTTTGTAACATCCCAAAATTCTAAATTTTGGAATGTTATAATAAATAGATAGATTTGATTGACTGTTTGATTGATTGATTGAAAGTGAGTGAAATTCGAAACTTTTTGAAAGTTAAATGAGAGGGAATAAAAGGACTTTTCCAAACTTTCATTTTTGCCTTTATGCTCTCCGTGAATTCAAATACTTTTTCATCACGAAACCCTGGAGAGAAGATGACATGACTTCTTCCATTTAATAAATGACAAGGGGTGTTGAAAATATTTGAATTTCATTTGGAAAATATTTCCAATTCAGAAACTTCATGCAGCTCAATGATTTTCATAAGAGAAGATAAAATGACTTCTTTAAATTATATGAAATATGAGTTGGGAGTTTCAAAGAATTAAATTCAAAGTTCTTTTGAATTTATTTTCAATTTGGAGTTATTTGAGTTTTATTCAAATTATTTTTCTCCAAAAATAAAATATATGGAAATTAGGGTAACATGATTCCCTACAACAGAAAATTGGAGAGAAATAAATTTGAAATCATTTTGGTTTTTTTAAAATGATTTTTGTTGGATTTTAATAGACTAGTAGCACTGTTTGAATTATTAGAATTTATGTGCATTTTACTTAATGCAAGAAAAATGTCCATGTTATTGGAAATCGTTTTCTGAAAATTTTGATATATTATTTGCCTGTATAAATTTTTTATTTATTCTGTTTTGTTATTTTTCTTTGTCTATTAAAATGTTAAAAAAATCCTCCGCCGCCGAACTGGGCCGGCCCAACAGGCCACGGCCTAGCCAGCCCGCGCCGCCACCGCCTAGCTCCCGCCGTGCCCGACAGGGACTCGCCGGAGTCCGGCCCCTCCACGGCGCCCGTCGCCTCTCCTCCACGCCACCACCTCCCCTCCCCTCTTATAAAGCCGCGCCGCCCCTCTCCCCTCGCGCCGCCGCCTCCTCCCGTAGTCGCCGCCGCCGTGGTCAACCGCCGCCGCCGCCCAACGCCCTCGCCACCACTCGCCACCGCTGCAGCTGCTGCTGCTGCCGCCGCTTGCGCCGTCGCCTTGCCCCGCGCCGCCCGACGCGCCGCAAGTCGCTACCGCACTTCGCCGGAGCCGCCGTCTTGCCGCGCCGCCCGCCGGAGTTAACCGCCGCCGCCGCCGGACTTTTTCCTTGAACCGGTATAAACCGAGTTAACCTACACCGGTTTTCTTCGGTTTGTATATATATATAGATCGGTTTTTCTTTTAGAACGGTTTTATATATTTAGTTTAGTTTATTTTGCGAGGGTTCAACAGTTAGGCCTCTTTAGTGAACGGTTTTCCTCGAATATGCCTCTGTAGCGAACGTTCATTAGATAGGTTTTTTCTTTTCTTTTTAATTTCGGCCAGGGACCCGTTTGTGAATTACTTATTTGCAGAATAGCCCCTGATCTTTGAAACACCGTAACTTTTTGCTCGTTAGTCGGAATTAGACGAAACCAACGCCCACGTCTTCGTTATGATCCCCTCTATCCAGTAATCCAAATCAAACATGTTTTTGAAAAGTTTAAAAATTGAATTAGATCAGATTTGAATTCAAACTTCGTTTGATCATAACTTGAATTCCGTAGCTCCGTTTGAGTTGATTCTTTTTGCAAATCGAAGCTCTTGACCTAAACATTCTAATAAGGCCAAATTCACATAATTTTGGTACTGTTAGAAATTGTTTTATGTTGCAAGAGTTATTTGTTTGGTTTTGATGTTTCCGAATCGTCTTCTTCGTTCTTTTTGATCTTTTGGGTGATTGCTTATGTGTGGTTACTATTGTTTGCTTACGATAGATTGACCGGAGTGAGACGAGTAGATCTATCCAGAGTTTTTGAGTGTGAATCATCTTCATCAACATTGCAGGCAAGTTCACACTTTGATCATATCCCTTTCGTACCCAGTGTTTATGCATTAGTTTCAACCCTCAAACATTGCATGAGTAGGATTGATAACATGTGGGTATTGGGAAGTAGTTGATGAGGTAGGAACCTATTGCCCTGCATTCAAACCTTGGGAGTTACTATTACGTTATGCTTACATTGCCATGCTATGCTCGTAGACGTGGATTGGGTTTGAGAGTATTTCATGGCAGATGTGAGATTGTTAATTAATGGTTCAACTTAAGGCGGAAACTTTAATACACATCTGGGTGGATTGCTAGGGGCACCCTGGGGATATACCAGTGGACTTGCCCGGACACCTGGGGATATACCAGTGTTGTCCTAGGAGATCCGGGGATATACCGTGTGATCATCCTATGGTTCGCCACCCAGGCTCAAAGGGATCATAAGATTATTCATGCTAGAAACTTCCGTGTGCAACCACAAGCTATTATGGGCTCTAGCATAGTTGATTAAGTCGTGTAAACTCTTACAGTGGTAGACTAGCAGATGTAGGGGTTGTAGGTGGTACGATCTACCCATCGTAAGGTGCAAACGCTTCTGAAAGACTATGTCTCGGTCATCCGTTTCTCAAACACCATGTAGTGCGAGAAATCCAACGGAGTAGATCGAGTCTTGTGGGGAAAAGTGCGCAAACCTCTGCAGAGTGTACAAACTAATCATGATTAGCCGTGTCCCCGGTTATGGACATCTTGAGTCTCTGGTACTTGGATTATCCTGTTGATCTCATCACGTTACTTTAAATTAAGTTTGTTGGGTTTAATGATGTTATTTAATTAGGATTGAGAATGCTATCAACCATTCTCAATGTTCAACAACCACCTTGATAGTTAAATAAAATTTATTCCTTTGAAGTAGGGAAAAATCAGCTTTACGCAAAAACTATAACCATAGAGCTTTTCCACCAGCCAAATATGCATGTAGTGATAGCCTTTATTCATCATTTCTCTATGGTGTGAATTTGCCAGTACATTCAATGTACTGACCCTCTGTGGCTGCAACGTCTCATGTTGCAGGATTTCTTACGACGAGTAAGTGATACGTTAGGGTTATGATTTCTACACTCAACTTTGCCGTTGGTGTTGATGGGAATCCACAACCGTGTTACTTCCGCTATTTTGGATTGAGGTAATAGTATTTTACGTTACTTTTACATGTGGTTTACCTCTGTTATAAATCCTCGAGTACTGTGTGTGTCAGCATACCGATCCAGGGATGACACTTAAGCACAGAGACTTGATCCATTCGGGTCAGGTCGCTACAGAATCCTTGTGCTCTCGCACATCAATGAGGTAATAAGTCCCGTTGATGAGATTTTTGCTGACCACAAAGGGCCCTTCCCAAGGAGGGGAAAGCTTATGCATCCCTGTCTGGTCTTGAATCAAACGGAGCACTAAGTCGCCCTCTTGAAAGGTCTGGCTTCGAACTCTACGGCTATGATAGCGATGCGGATCTTGTTGATATATTGCCGAATGAGCCGCCACAAGGTCACATTCTTCATCCAAAACATCTAGTGTGTTCTGATGTGTCGTCTCATTATCAGCTTCGACATAAGCCACCACTCTAGGCTAGTCATGACGGATATCACTTGGGAGGACCATCTTTGCACCATAGACCATGAAGAAAGGCGTATAGCCTGTTGACCTGTTGCGGGTAGTATTGATACTCCAAAGCAGTGAAGGTAGCGCCTAACCCAACAACCCGGCATTCGCTGTAAAGGAACCATAAGCCGGGGCTTGATACCTCTCGAAATTTCTTGATTAGCTCGCTCTACCTGACCATTGGACTGTGGATGAGCCATAGAGGAAACGTCAAGACGAATATGCTCTCTTTGACAAAACTCCTTCATAGCACCCTTTGAAAGATTAGTGCCATTATCAGTGATGATACTACGAGGGTATCCAAAATGCATAATCAACTTTTTAACAAACCGAACAGTTGTGCCGCCTCACAATTTGTCATGGACTTAACACGGCAGATGCCTTAGCAAAAGGACTTAGGTGTGGAGCTATCGCAACTAGGTTCGCTTGAAGGGGTTGAACGAGACAAAGGACACAAAGAATTTAACCAGGTTCGGCCCCTGTCAAGGAGGTAAAATCCTACTCGTGCTTTAGGTTGTGTTGCTTGGGTTTTGATTACCACGGAGCGAATATGCTTGACCTAGTTCTCGATCGATTGTTTCTTGAGTTAACCCGCCGTCAGGTCCCCCCTTTATATACAGGTGTTGAGGAACGTAGCATGCTATTTCAAAAAAATTCCTACGATCACGCAAGATCTATCTAGGAGATGCATAGCAACGAGAGGGGGAGAGTGTGTCCACGTACCCTCATAGACTAAAAGCGGAAGCGTTAGTTTAACGCGGTTTATGTAGTCGAACGTCTTCTCGATTCAACCGATCAAGTACCGAACGTACGACACCTCCGAGTTCAGCACACATTCAGCTCGATGATGTCCCTTGACCTCTTGATCCAGCAAAGTGTGGAGGGAGAGTTTCATCAGCACGACGGCGTGGTGGCAGTGATGGTGATGTGATCCGCGCAGGGCTTTGATACGTCTCCAACGCTTCTATAATCTTTGATTGTTTCATGTTGTTATATTATCAATCTTGGATGTTCTATAATCATTTATAGTCATTTTATATCATTTTTTGGTACTAACCTATTGACATAGTGCCAAGTGTCAGTTCCTGTTTTTCCATGTTTTTTACATCGCAGAAAATCAATATCAGACGGAGTCCAAATGCCATGAAACTTTATGGAGATTTATTATGGACCACAAGGAACAAGTTGGGCCCTGGTAGCACCTGGGGGAAGTCCCGAGGAGGGGACAACCCACCAGGGCGCGCCAGGAGGCCCAGGCATGCCTTGGTGGGCTGTGCCCACCTCGGGTGCCCCCGGATCGCCTCTTTGCTCTATAAATACCCAAATATTCCCAAAACCCCGATGAAATATTCATCCAGCCGCCGCAGAGTCCAGAACCACCAGATCCAATCTAGACACCATCTCAGATGGGGTACACCACCTCCATTGGTGCCTCTTCGATGATGCGTGAGTAGTTCTTTGTAGAACTTCGGTTCCATAGTTAGTAGCTAGATGGCTTCATCTCTCTCTCTTGATTCTCAACACAATGGCTCTTGGAGATCCATATGATGTAACTCTTTTTGCGGTGTGTTTGTTGGGATCTGATGAACTTTGAGTTTATGATCAGTCATATCTTTTTATATCCATGAAAGTTATTTGAGTTTCTGTGATCTCTTATATGCATGATCTCTTATAGCCTCGTATTTCTTCTCCGATTTTTGGGTTTTGTTTGGCCAACTTGATCTTTTTATCTTGCAATGGGAAGAGGTGCCCGGTAGTGGGTTCGATCTTGCGATGCTTGATCCCAATGACAGAAAAGGGACCGACACGTATGTATCGTTGCTACTAAGGATAAAAAGATGGGATATATATCTATGCAATAGATAAACGGATCTTGTCTACATCATGTCATCGTTCTTATTGCATTACTCCGTTTTTCCATGAACTTAATACACTAGATACATGCTGGATAGCGGTCGATGTGTGGAGTAATAGTAGTAGATGCAGGCAGGAGTCGGTCTACTAATCTTGGACGTGATGCCTATGTAATGATCATTGCCTGAATATCGTCATAATTATTTGAGGTTCTATCAATTGACCAACAATAATTTGTTTACCCACTGTTTGCTATTTTTCTCGAGAGAAGCCACTAGTGAAACCTACGGCCCCTGGGTCTTCTTCCTCATATATTTGCTTGCGATCTACTTTTCCTTTGAATTTTTATTCAGATCTATTAAACAAAAAATACAAAAATACTTTGTTGCAATTTATTTTATTTGCGATCTATTATTTCAATCTACTACAATTTTCTCGCATCGTTACCCGAAAGGGATTGACAACCCCTTTAACACATCAGGTTGCGAGGTGTTGTTATTTGTGTGCAGGTGTTGTTTATGTTGTGTTGCTTGGTTCTCCTACTGGTTCGATAACCCTGGTTTCTTCACTGAGGGAAATACCTACCATCGCTGTGCTACATCATCCCTTCCTCTTTGGGGAAATACCAACGTAGTCCTAGCAGACATGAGCTTTTCTATAACCAGAGAGCAATCAAAAGGAATTTCTGGCGCCGTTGTCGGGGAGGATCTTCTTCATAACCAGGTTCGTAATCACAAATCTCATCTCCTTGCAATTTACATTATTTGCCATTTGCCTCTCGTTTTCCTCTCCCCCACTTCACAAAAATTTGTCGTTTTATTCGCCTCTCTTTTCCGTTCGCCATTTTCTTACCGGATCTGTTTTTGCATGCATTTCATCGTTATGGATGGTTCTCCTTCTATTGCTTGCACTCCCGAGGAAAAAGTCCTCAACTTTAAACAAAGGGGAGGAGAAAATTTAAAAGATGCTTGGTATAGAATTTGCAATGCTCATAATAGATCTATCCGTAAGAAATCTACTGTTGTGCTTCTGCGTTGTTTTTATGTTGGCATCACCACTTGGTATAGGTTCGTCCTTGATACGATTACCGGTGGCAATTTCTTAATGGGTCCTCCTTTTGATGCCCTTAATGCTATGGGAAATTTAGTGGGTTCACCACCTCTTATGGTTAATGAAACAATTTTGACTCTTGAGCACGTTATGGAAAGATTAGATGTTATCGAAAAGAAAATGCTCACCGAAGATCATATGGAAATAATATATAAAAAGATGCATAATTTTGCTACTCATATTGGGTCAAAAGCGGGAGATATCTTTAAGTTGTTAAAAGAGAGGGGTACCTTAGTCCATGAAAGAATAGAAGAAAGTCCGTCTCGGATCGATAAATTGGAATAAATCTTTAGTAACCCAAGCACGGATTTTGCTACCACTAAAATTTCCGAGGAAACTCTCGTAAAGAGTAGGAGATCCAGGAACAAGGGTGCCACTTCTAGTAATAGTAATAATGGAGATCTTAAGATGATTAGTGTTCACCCAGATTTTGTTGAAGTGATGAGAGATCCTTTTTGCAAGAATGAAATCTTTGAATTTATTCCTAGGAGTATGGTTATTGAAAATCTTTATTCTAAATCCTTGAAGGATTCTAAGTGTTTGATTGAAGAGTTGGACAAAGAAGACAAAACTTAGATCATTGCTTTATGCCTAGCTAAGGGCGTAAAACTATGGCGCTTGTTGGGAGGCAACCCAATGAATAAAATTTATTTTTGCCTTTTGCTTTCTATTCTTGTGTGTTAGCACAATTATGCTACTTTTATGATTGTGTTTTTATGTTTTAATTAGTGTTTGTGCCAAGTAAAGCCTTTAGGATCTTCTTGGGTGATAGTTGTTTGATCTTGCTGAAATAACAGAAACTTTTACACTCACAAAATTAATTTTCATTTTTTACCAGAGATCGATAAAATACCCATTCCACTTGAGTTAGATCAATATACAAATTTCTCGGGTTGTCCTATTTTTTCAGAGTTCTTGGAGTTATAGAAGTATTCGAAATAGTCGGATTGCTACAGACTGTTCTGTTTTGACAAATTCTATTTTCTTTGTGTTGTGTGCTTATTTTGATGGCTCTATGGTTTTCTTTGATGAGTTTTTGCCATAGAAAATTTGGAATATAGTAGATATAATACAAAAACAAAATATGAATTGGTTTGACACAACACTTATAGTAGTGGTTTATTATTCTTATACTAACGGATCTCACGAAGGTTTTGTTGAGTTTTGTGTGATTGAAGTTTTCAAGTTTTGGGTTATCTTACGATGGATGAAGGAAGGATGGAAGAGCCTAAGCTTAGGTATGCCCCGGCATCCCAAGCTATTATCCAAAAATGAGCAACCAACTAAGCTTAGGGATGCCCCCGAGTGGCATCCCCTCTTTCTTCCAACAACTATCGGTATTTTACTCGAGACTATATTTTTATTCGTCACATGATATGTATATTGCTTGGAGCGTCTTGTATGATATGAGTCTTTGCTTGTTTTATTTTGTGTTTTAATTCATCAATCCTTGCTGGACACACCTATTTGAGAGAGCCAAAATTATGTCATTATTTGTTAGAATTGCTCTCTATGCTTCACTTTAATCTTTTATGAGCTAGGACTTGCTCTAGTGCTTCACTTATATCTTTTTGAGCACGGTGTGCTTAGTAATTTTGAAGAAATGCTCTCTTGCTTCACTTAGATTTATTTGAGAGTTAGTAAAATTTTGAAGAAAATCTCTCTTGCTTCACTTAAATTATTTTGAGAGAATGAAATACTATGCTCATGATCTTCACTTATATTTGTTTGAGCTTATGAAAAGCAACACATGAAAATTAGTCCCAAAGTGATAGATATCCAAGAAAGGATAATGAAAAGAAAAATGCCATGAAGATCATTGGACAAAATAAAATTGATCCTTAGTAATAGTTTTGAGATATGATGGTGTGATATGTGAGTTATGTTGATGAGTAATTATGCTCTAGTAGGAATATTGGTGTTAAGGTTTGTGATTCTGAAGCATGCACGTATAGTCTCTCGTTATGCTATGATGTTGGAGCATGATTTATTTTTGATTGTCTTCCTTATGGGTGGCGGTCGGGGACGAGCGATGGTCTTTTCCTTACCAATCTACCCCCTAGGGCATGGGTAGTAGTACTTTGCTTTGAGGGCTAATAAACTTTTGTAATAAGTATATGAGTTCTTTATGACTAATGTGAGTCCATGGATTATACGCACTCTTACCTTTTCGCAATTTGCTAGCCTCTACAGTACTGTGCATTGCCCTTTCTCACATTGAGACATGGTGCAAACTTCGCAGGTGCATCCAAACCCCGTGATATGATACGCTCTATCACACATAAGCCTCATTATATCCTCCTCAAAACAGCCACCATACCTACCTATTATGGCTTTTCCATGGCCATTCTGAGATATATTGCCACACAACTTGCACCGTTTTCGTTTGATGACTTGAGCATTCATTGTCATATTGCTTTGCATGATCATATAGCTGACATAGTGTTTGTGGCTTAGCCACCGTTCATCATTTTTCATACATGTTACGCTAGATCATTGCCAGAGGCATTCATATAGAGTCATACTTGTCATAGGTATCGAGTTGTAATTTTTGTTTCTTTTGAGTTATAAGTAAAAAAGAAGTGTGATGATCATCATTATTCATTTTTAGAGTAGTGCCCCAGTGAGGAAAGGATGATGGAGACTATGATTCCCCCACAAGTCGGGATGAGACTCCGGACAATGAGAGAAAAAGAAAAAAAGGAAAAAAAGAAAAAAGGAAAAAAGGAAAAAGGAAAAAATAAACAAAGAGAGAAGGGGCATTGCTAGTATCCTTTACCACACTTGTGCTTCAAAGTAGCACCATGTTTTTCATATGGAGAGTCTCCTATGTTGTCACTTTCATATACTAGTGGGAATTTTTCATTATAGGATTAGATGCACACCCACTTAGTTTCCATATTGAGCTTTCATACACTTATAGCTCTTAGTGCATTCATTGCATGGCAATCCCTACACCTCACGTTGATATCGATTGATGGGCATCTCCATAGCCCGTTCATTAGCCGCATCAATGTGAGACTTTCTTACTTTTTTTGTCTTCTCTATATTTACCCCTATCATCATACTCTATTCCACCCGTAGTGCTATATCCATGGCTTGCGCTCATGTATTGCGTAAGAGTTGAAAAAGCTGAAGCGCGTTAAAAAGTATGAACCAATTGCTCGGCTTGTCATCGGGGTTGTGCATGATAAATACTTTGTGTTAGGAAGACAGAGCATGACAAGACTATATGATTTTGTAGGGATAACTTATTTTAGCATTGATATTTTGAAAGACATGGTTGCTTGTTGATATGCTTGAATATCTAAATTATTATGTCAACACTAGACTATTGCTTTGAACCACATAAAAAGTCCAGTTGTCCATGCTATAAAGAAAAGAATGTGATATGACATGTTAAACATCACTCCACATCAAAAATTCTATTTTTATCACTTACCTACTCGAGGACGAGTAGGAGTTAAGCTTGGTGATGCTGATACGTCTCCAATGTATCTATAATTTTTGATTGTTTCATGCTGTTATATTATCAATCTTGGATGTTCTATAATCAGTTTATAGTCATTTTATATCGTTGTTTGGTACTAACCTATTGACATAGTGCCAAGTGCCAGTTCCTGTTTTTTCCGTGTTTTTTACATCGCAGAAAACCAATATCAGACGGAGTCCAAATGCCAGAAACTTTACGGAGATTTATTATGGACCACAAGGGACAAGTTGAGCCCTTGTAGCACCTGGGGGAAGTCCCGAGGAGGTGACAACCCACCAGGGCGCCCCAGGAGGCCCAGGCGCGCCCTGGTGGGTTGTGCCCACCTCGGGTGCCCCCTGGACCGCCTCTTTGCTCTATAAATACCCAAATATTCCCAAAACCCTAGGGGAGTCGATGAAATATTCATCCAGCCGCCGCAGAGTCCAGAACCACCAGATCCAATCTAGACACCATCTTGGATGGGGTAAACCACCTCCATTGGTGCCTCTTCGATGATGCGTGAGTAGTTCTTTGTAGACCTTCGGGTCCATAGTTAGTAGCTAGATGGCTTCATCTCTCTCTCTTGATTCTCAATACAATGGCTCTTGGAGATCCATATGATGCAACTCTTTTTGCGGTGTGTTTGTTGGGATCTGATGAACTTTGAGTTTATTGTAACATCCTGGATTTTTGCCCTTTTCTTTTTTCCTTTGATTTTCTTGGATTTCCTGTTTTGATTTGCTTTTCCGTGGCTACATGGTTCTGAAACTTGGGAAGATCATGTCTTCCTAGGTTTTATAGTGGCTTGTCACCCTCTTCATCATCCCAAGATCATGTCATTTCCATCTTTGACCAAACCCAAAATTCTTTTATTGGGAATATTCCTTTTCTGATAAAGGAATAACCCTTAAAACCCTAGGTTGTGAAGCAACCTATATTTTTGTCACTCCTAAAATTCCTAAATCATTCTCATAAATTGTTTGGGTAATATCGTCCTCAAATATGGCAAAATATATCATTGGCCATGTTTCCCATCATGCTCAATAAATTCATTTTCTATTCTGTCCTAAATGGCACATTGTGAAGCAAGTGCTATTTATATTTGCCCAATTCAACCCAAACTTCTTGGACATCTTTTCCTATCCAAATAATTGACCTGTGCCAAAATTAGACTCAATTGGCCTAGTAAATATTCCTGAGCAATTTTTCAAAGTTCCTGTCTCGGTGAAGTGATTGTGAAGGAAGTACAAGCTAGGCATATCCAAATGAGTTGCAATTTTGCAAGGTCCTTCCTATGATCTTATCATGACTCTCCACCAAATATGAGCTCATGTAACTCATTTATGTGAGCCCAGCCACAAATCTTAGTTTCTGGTCAGATTTTCAGTTTGTGAAGCAACTATATTTTATATTACTTCAATTGAGCTGAAAATTTACCAGGACAGGTTTCTACCTATATAAAATCCCTCCACCAAGTTTTACCTCAATTGGTTAATCCAATTGCCCTGGGTAATTTTTCCAAGTTTCTGTCCAGAATGAAGCTTTGTGAAGCAAGTGCCACTTTGGTATTTCTAAATGGCATAAAACTTTTATAGAAGCTTCATATCATCATATAACCCCTCTCTGCCAAATTTCAGCTTACAGAGATCAAGTATGTGAGTGCATCATCCAAATCCCAATTCTGGCCAGTATTGCACTTTCTACTGGAACTCTCATCTAAACGCCTCCTTTTAGTCTGATTTTTGGTGATCAGTATCACCTTAGTGTGTGATCATTAGCATACAAACAAGGTACGATGTTACCTAGCTGGTCTAACCACAGCAAGTTACAAACACCTTCTTACTGATTTACTTTTGGAGCTAAGTGCAAATCTCTTCTTTGCCCCTGGACCGATTTATTTCCTCATTTTGACTGAGGGCACCAAGGTCAATCTACTAGACATGGTTGGCCATGCCAAAGAGCACCGCTTGCGCCAGTGCGCGTGGTGATCACGCTTGCGTCATGGCTGCAGGCGTGCTCTGGCTTGTTCCGACCACTATGCTCATCTCCTCCCTCCTCGTCTCGACCTCAAACCTTGTCCAGGAGCTCTCCCGTGCTCGACTGCATCACCCTGCATCGGTGCATCGTCCTGGTTCGCCATCAAGGCGCCACTAGAACAGTGCCCGTGCCATGCCCTGCCCCTGGTCTCCATTAGAGCACTGCTCAAGCTCACTAGCGATGCTCCAGAGCCCCCCTTGGCTATATAAGGCATGCCCGAGCCCTCCTGCAGCTCACCCATCCCTCCCTCGCCTCATTTGGTCACCAGGATCGCCTCATCTCGCCGGAGTTCGTCGTCTTCCACCATGGCCGCCTCGGCCTCGGCAGGCTCGAGCCTAAGGGGGTGCAACCTGTGCCCCCGCACAGGGCCCCTAGCTTTCAGGGGGCCTCAGATTTTCGAGCTAGGCTTTTATTATTTATAAATGGGCCCCTTCTATCTGGCTCTGGGCTGCTGTCCTCGCGCCCGCGCCTGAAGCAGGCCCAAATCTCAAGTTTGTGACGCCTCCTAGCATCAGGGTCCAGCGATCGAGAGGAGCGAGCGAAGCATCCCTTCCTTTATTCGTGCGGCGGCCAGGCCATCGGCCAGCGAGACGGCAACCGGCAGGAAGGCAGGGAAAGGTCGCAACATCTCTAATTTTTAAGCATCGTAGCATTGATAACCAGTGATCCCGTGAGCCCTTTTAACTGTGAGTTTCGATTTTTTCCTCCTATATAGTTTTGCTAAAATATTGCAACTAATTTTATTGTTTTCATCTATCAGGTGTTTAATATCGCTAGATCCAAGCCATGTGTTCATTTAGAAAACATGAATCTGGTCACAAAATGTGTTTAAAGAAACAAAAAAAGTCAATGTTTTAACACGGTCTCACCGTCTCAATTGCTTTCGAGAGTGAAGTATTGAAGAACACTAAAAGAATGTTGTTGTTTAAGTGAAGACTATAAAACCAAGAATAGGTATGATTCTTGGTATTTCCCACTATTATGTAAGATATTATGATTTTCATATTATTATAGTTATACTCCATTTATGTATTTTTTAGTGAGGTAGGGCCAATTTTAGGGTTTGGCACAGGGCCTCGAGTTTTGCTGGCCCAGCCCTGGGCCTCGGCATGATTCCGGCCAAGCCAAGCCTCCTCTCCTCCTCCCACCACGTCCATCGAGCCCCCCTCGTTCCACTCAGCCGCCCCAACCACTCGTTCATCCCCGGAGAGCCCTGTGGACGCGCCTCCCAGAGCTTGGCCGCCGCCTCACCTCTCGGGAGCCGCTCCATCCGGCCATCCCGAGCCTCCTCTCCCCCTCCTGACACCCCCACGAGGTCCACCACTCTCCGGCGAGCCTCCCCAAGCCCTCAACCTCGCATCCCCACCGTCAGAGACACCTGCCCATCACCACCACCGCCCGCCCTGCCTCTCGGTTCTCCTCCGTCCCCGCGTCCTCCACTGCTCCCCGCGCGGTCCTTCGCCCCTGAACGGAAGCGCTGCATCCTCGCGAGCCCGCCGGTGCGCTCGGTTTGGCCGGAGGCCACCGGAGCCAGTCGGCCCCATCGCCGCTTCCCTCCCCTGCCTTCGCTCTGTTCCACGAGGGAACAGAGGCGCGAGGAGGAAGAAGACACGAGCGCTGGCCCCTCCCCCCTGCTCCATGGGCTCCACGCGCCATTGTCTCACCCCCACCATCCCACGTGGCAAGTGGAAACGCATTTCCCAGAGTACGTCTCCTCTTTTCTAAAAGCGTATTCTGTTTCTACTTTGGCCTGAAGTATGTTTTCTAAGTCAGAAGGCGTATTTTCTCAAATGTGTTTCTGCCTTATCCACTGAGGGACCCGTTGGTGATAATTTTTTCACAGATTAGTCCCTGTTCTTCCAACCTTCACAACTTTTCAACCGTAACTCCGATTAAGGTGAAACCAACGCACACTTCTTCGTATCGTCGAGCTCTATCTTTTGGTAGCATTTTCACTAGGTGTTCTCACAGTGAAAATGACCATTTTGCCCTTTCCTCTAATCAGCCCCCTCCGAGAACGTACCGTCCGACGTTTCGTTCCGCGGCTTCACCGCACTTCTTCCTGGAGTCTCCGTCACCCCAGGCAAGCCACAATACCCACCTGCATGATAGTCATGCAGTAGCCATGGTTTTCAACTTGAATATTTATTAAATGTTTGCTTGCTTAAAATATGGTTATAGTTGTTTCGATAATGCTTATGGATTCATGCTTACTTTCTTGCTATGTTGTTATGCACCTAGTTGTCATGCCCTGCTAGTTGCTAGTATTCTTTTCATATGCTTATGCTTGATAGTAGTATATGTTGATGTTGGTAATGGTCTTCGGTGCATGACTGTCGTCTGTCCCGAGTACCGTTGTTATGCATATTCCATTGCATCCAGTTGGTTAAATGCTTGCATGATGGCATTGTTGATATGTTCTTGCATGATGTTTATTGTTGATGCTAGTGATCATGTTATGCTATGAGTACTGTTGTACTGGTAATATTCATGCTCTTCATTATGCCATGCTCAGTTGGAGATGATTCATTGTTGATATGGTGGCTAGTTATGTTGCACCTGTGCTTATGTTGATATCATGCTCGTGCATTGTAATTGTATCATGTTATTTTATCATGGCTCAGCATATTTGCATTCAAGTTTAACCGGATTAAATTGAACTTAAACACCTGTTGGCTAAGTCATGGTGCCACCATATCGAACTGACCAGTGCAACCACGCTTACCTTTAGGGGAAGGTCCTAACTGGGTCTATTGTCGTGCCTCTCGCCGGCGCCTCCAACTAGGGAAGGTTATGGGCGTGCGGTACCCTGGCCCGGTAAGCAGACATAACCTTGTGTGCCCGTTGTTGTTATTATGGATCCGGTCCCTGTGAGGGACGGTCCCCGTGAGGGACGTTTGGCCACGACGGTGGTCGTTGTGTCTTTGGTAGACACGGGGCCACCCAGGACTAGCCCAGTTGGGAGTGGGTCGGAGTGGCCGGGAGAGTGTCATGGCAATAGATCGGTTTTGTCGGAACACCGTTGGTCCACCCGAATGGGAGTGCGAGGCCATGGGTTCCGTAGTGTGGGTACAATGTAGTAACCTCTACAGAGTGTATATTAAATCTATAGATAGCCGCGCCCACGGATAAGGGCCCAGTTCGTAGTTTGTCACACTGTGAGTCAACAGTAATAATAATAATGTGCTTAATAACAACCCCGATTCGATGATGAGATAAGTTGGTTGTGATCGCCAGAAAGATCACCGTTTGAGAGCAAGTGTTGTTCATGGTTGTGATCACCGGAATGATCACCGTGGTATCGAGGATACCGAGTTATTGGATATTCGTGATGTTGTGCGAGAATCATGGGTAAAGATCAAGCTCCTTGTGGTCATTTGATGATTACTGCGGTATTGTTTATACCAAGATTGATTTGGTCCTGAGATGATCGTGTAATGTCCGAGGTTGGTAAGTGATGCATGTGATGGTTATGAGGTAACCCGAGCAAAATACACGATGCATATAGTGTCATCATGTTGCATGCTAGTATCATTAGATTTATATGTTCATGCCATGATCATATTGTTCTAGAAGTATTATGTTCATGTCATGCTCCTATTTTTCTAGCAGTATTATGTTCATATTGTTCAGGCCATGTTATTTTGATGATCTCATGATAATCCCTGCTTAACCTGTAAGTGCCATGTTGTTGTTTGTCTTGAATGCTTCTGGTTATTGTGAGCTTGCAAGTACATTCAATTTACTGACCTGGCGTGTCATGCCAGCTTGTAGGCCGTGCCTGGATTGCTTGCTTGTTTGGTGTTGTTCCTATGTGCGCGAGCTAGGATAAACGTTCCAGCCAGAGTCCCTGCGGATTAGAGTCCATCATCACCGTTCGTTGTTCCACTGTCAGTAGTTGTTCCGCTGCTTCGAGTTGTTATGCTACTTGTATAGAGCAACCGTGGTTGGCGTAATGTCGCCGTGCCGATGTTATTCATTGTAATATCAGAACACATGTATTCATATTCGTGTTGTACTAGAGAGATGGTTTGTTCTATACTAAGCAGTGCCGTATTCCAGAAGACTTCACCTTGAACTCTGGGCTGGAATATGGGGCGTTCCGGTTTTCTCTGAGCCGGGGTGCCACAGACTTGGTATCAGAGCAGGTCTGGCTGTAGAGCGTCCTAGTCCGCTGGAACGTTAGAAAACGATAGTATAGTGTCTGGTTGTTACCCTTGCTTGCTGCATTTGGTTGTTGCATTTGTTTGCTACATATAGTCTTATTTCTGAGTTAGTCCGAGACGCCATTCGAGCCAGGAGATTGCTTGGTGTCGCTATACCTCAGTCTCTGCCAGCTTCTCCAACTCCTCCGCCTTGTCCATCCGGAGTTTCAGAGTCAGTGGTTCCACTCGCTACTCCCTTAGCTTCCTCGTTAGTTCGCGAGCATTTGCTCAAGCGTAGGATGTAATCCTTCGTGTAGTGCTTGTGCATCTGCTGTGGTATCATGCTTATGTGTGCTTGTGTGGGGCAGCTTTGTAGCTTGTTTGCTGTGTGCTTCGTTGCAATAGATCGTTTTCTCGTGCTTCTTTGCCTTGAATCCTCGGTGTTACCCCCTTATGGAAATTATTCCTCGACCAACACCGGATCAGAAGAAGCCGTAAGCAGTACAGATATACACCAAGGCATTCAGTTAAAAGCAATGAGAATTTCAGCCGACAGCATTGTATTGCAGACATCCGTTCGGATACAAATTGTATTTTGATCAGACTTTCAGCAACAAGTACCTGTCAGAGATACACTTTATTGCAACAAAGATTAAATCAGAAAGAGGACAAAATTGGATCAATCGTGCATTTCAAGTCAAAGGTATGGGCTATGCACAATGACTGAATGTGCCATAAGTCAAAATTAAAACCTTATGACACCTAGAAGTCAGTCCAATTGCACGGTGAATTCAGTAAGGACAGTTAGACAATTCTTGCCATATGAATAATCAGCTGCTGGATTGACAAAAATATATATATGTCCTTCCACCAAGAAAATCAGTCCCGTCCTTCTCCACAATTTATTGACGAAGTGTATAAAGATAAGGTTCCCAGTCTGCATTGATAGGGTATGAATGGATTCCCATGCAAGATATTCAGCCTTCTCAATAAAATACTGCAAAAGCTTCTGGCATAAGGTACCGAGTCTTCCCTAGTAAAGTCTTTAAGGGGGAAGCTTATGAGGTACGATACCCCGTTTTTCCTCAATAAGACATCCACCGGAGGCTTCGAGCATAAGCCACCCAGTCTTCCTCAGCACGGTATACCGATGGCTTCCAACGCAAGCTGCCCAGTATTCTTTTATACATCACTAATACAAGACATTAAATTATGAATTGTCAGCATATGACAGTGTTTTCCAAATGGCAGATCTGCGAAAATTTGGTCTGAAACAAAAATCAGTCAGAACAAAGGTATGCCTTGAAAATCAGATATTAGGTCATCCAGTATGCTGCCAAGTCCATGCCATTCTCTCGCACAAGGAAGAATTCACGATACGCATCCGACAACCTCACCGGTTATTCAAGAAACAAAAACCAGTGGGTGAGGCCATAATCAACAAGTCTTGAAGGAAAGACAACATTGAGACAATAATCTTGGCAGTGATTATCAAGATCAGTCCCGCACATCCAACAATATGATGTCATTAACCCTATCACTATCCGGCATAATCCACAACAGTATTGAGGTCTCTATAACCACATGTGAGCCGGATAAATATACCGAGGCTCAAAACATGCACCAGACCAAGGTATGAGTTCCAGATATTGTACGTAACAATATTCAGGGCCGTGAAAATAATCAAGGATATATGTAAGTCCCCGCTCTTTCAGCTGAGGATCCAGATGAAGAAAGTAATAATGAAAGAGCAAGACCAACAATACAGGTATGCCGGTTATTATGTGAAATATGTGGATACCCAAGACCGTCTTATTCCACGGCAAACCCAAGAAGTATACTCCATTGTGGTAAGGACCTCATAGCGAGGCAACCAGCTCAGTCCACAGTATGCTCAGAACTGTCAGCATTGAATACCCGAGTCTGTCTAGTCAGACTCATGAACATCTCAATATATTGACCTCAACACCCGCGATGGAGCATTGCACAGACTGTTATTCCCAAGGAGATACTGGAAAAAAATGAAGAATTAGTGTGAAAACACATACTTTGAGGATTGTTATCTCTTGCATAAGGGAAGCAATTAAAAGAATAGTCTGTGTGGATGGGATTCTTTGCCAAGATCATCGCCAGTCAAGTCTGCAAATCTTATCATCAGGAGATGGTGCATTTTTCTATCAGTCATGAAAAGCGACAGTCAAACCTTTGGTACAACTTGGATACTCAATACTGTGAAGCCAGTCAAGATAAGTCAGAAACTCATGCAAGATGTCAGCATCCGTTAGCAAAAACAGATATGATCCACATCACTATTTTGGAACCAGAAGGCATGTCTATATTCGAGGAATCCGATGCCTAGATAGAAGAGATTCTTTGTTCCACGGGAAGATATGTTCCCCAACCCCGTGGAATATTCTCGATACTCGATACTAGAATAACATTTCCAGCAAGGACCAATATCAAGAAGGACCAGTATGTCTGTAAAAATAATATTTCGGATGCTAGCTCAGCCAATAGATATGAAAGAAAATTTGAGTCGGTATAAACAGAAACATATGAGGTACGTCCTGTCAGAATGTCAGATGCGGTGAAGCAAACCACCCCAGGTCAAGACAGTCAGTCAGAACCAATTCAGTGGAAATATTATAAGAGAATAAATAAAAGAAACCCGAGTTGGAAACGGTTTCTTCAAGTTAGAAAGATTATTTAACCCTGAGCAACCAAATCTCGAGGACGAGATTTCTTTAAGGGGGGGAAGGTTTGTAACAACCTGGATTTTTGCCCTTTCCTTTTTCCTTTGATTTTCTTGGATTTCCTGTTTTGATTTGCTTTTCCGTGGCTACGTGGTTCTGAAACTTGGGAAGATCATGTCTTCCTAGGTTTTATAGTGGCTTGTCACCCTCTTCATCATCCCAAGATCATGTCATTTCCACCTTTGACCTAACACAAAATTCTTTTATTGGGAATATTCCTTTTCTGATAAAGGAATAACCCTTAAAACCCTAGGTTGTGAAGCAACCTATATTTATGTTACTCCTAAAATTCCCAAATAATTCTCATAAATTGTTTGGGTAATATATTCCTCAAATATGGCAAAATATATCATTGGCCATGTTTCCCATCATGCTCAATAAATTCATTTTCTATTCTATCCTAAATGGCACATTGTGAAGCAAGTGCTATTTATCTTTGCCCAATTCAACCCAAACTTCTTGGACATCTTTTCCTGTCCAAATAATTGACCTGTGCCAAAATTCGACTCAATTGGCCTAGTAAATATTCCTGAGCAATTTTTCAAAGTTCATGTATGAGTGAAGTGATTGTGAAGGAAGTACAAGCTAGGCATATCCAAATGAGTTGCAATTTTGCAAGGTCCTTCCTATGATCTTATCATGACTCTCCACCAAATATGAGCTCATGTAACTCATCTATGTGAGCCCAGCCCCAAATCTTAGCTTCTGGTCAGATTTTCAGTTTGTGAAGCAACTATATTTTATATTACTTCAATTGAGTTGAAAATTTACCAGGACATGTTTCTACCTATATAAACTCCTTCCACCAAGTTTTACCTCCATTGGTTAATCCAATTGCCCTGGGTAATTTTTCCAAGTTTCTGTCCAGAATGAAGCTTTGTGAAGCAAGTGAACTTTGGTATTTCTAAATGGCATGAAACTTTTATAGAAGCTTCATATCATCATATAACCCCTCTCTGCGAAATTTCAGATCACAGAGATCAAGTATGTGAGTGGATCATCCAAATCCCCAATTCTGGCCAGTATTGCACTTTCTACTGCAACCCTCATCTAAACGCCTCCTTTTAGTCTGATTTTTGGTGATCAGTATCACCTTAGTGTGTGATCATCAGCATACAAACTAGTTACGACGTTACCTAGCTGGTCTAACCACAGCAAGTTACAAACACCTTCTTACTGATTTACTTTTGGAGCTAAGTGCAAATCTCTTCTTTGCCCCTGGACCGACTTATTTCCTCATTTTGACTAAGGGCATCAAGGTCAATCTATTGGACATGGTTGGCCACGCCAAAGAGCGCCGCTTGCGCCAGTGCGTGGTGATCACGCTTGCATCATGGCTGCACGCATGCTCTGGCTTGTTCAGGCCACTATGCTCGTCTCCTTCCTCCTCGTCTCGACCTCAAACCTTGTCCAGGAGCTCGCCCGTGCTCGACTGCATCGCCCTGCATCGATGCATCGTCGTGGTTTGCCATCAATGCGCCGCTAGAACAGTGCCCGTGCCATGCCCTGCCCTTGACCTCCATTAGAGCACTGCTCAAGCTCACTAGTGATGCTCCAGATCCCTCCCTCGGCTATATAAGGCATGCCCGAGCCCT
The DNA here is from genome assembly GCF_003073215.2 of Triticum urartu. NCBI lineage: Eukaryota > Viridiplantae > Streptophyta > Magnoliopsida > Poales > Poaceae > Triticum > Triticum urartu. Next base: position 217,991,702 of record NC_053027.1, read on the forward strand.
CCCGCAGCTCACCCATCCCTCCCTCGCCTCATTTGGTCACCAGGATCGCCTCATCTCGCTGGAGTTCGTCACCGTCCACCATGGCCGCCTCGGCCTTGATAGAGGCGAAGGTGTCCCGATGTTTCGATGTGATGGTGGCTATCGTTTTTTGTGGGAGTCGATCTTGACGATCCGACTACGAACGTGCGAGACGTCGCGCCTTAGCAATCGCTAAACCAGCTTCCGAGGGTTATTGACTATGCCGGAGCACGATCAACCTGACCACGAGGGTCTGTTTCCTGCGAGCAAATGAAGAACAAGCAAGAAACTGAGATTACAATCTGGATATTGCGAATATAAAATGAAAGCTTTATTGATCAAGGTGGGGTTTTGTGACGTCTTGGTCTGGTCGTTGGACACAAACGAATTACGCGAAGTTGCAGCTATGGAAAACTTTTAATCTAAACAAAACCCAAAGTCTAAACGACGCCCTAAGGGCTGTATATATGGAGGAAGAGGGGGGGGGGGATTTCGTGGCCCTTGGAGGAGGGGTCCGAAACCAACCCTAACTCTTGTTTCCCCACACATACGGACTCTAAAAACAGCCTATACTTAAGTATTTCAAAAATACATGGGCCTGGCCCAATAATAAGGTGACGCAGCACCTAAAATAGCCTCTGGACGAAATTTATGAAGTGGCATCTTGTATATTTCATCCAAGGCTTCATGCACTCCTTATGGTGGCTTCAAAGTCCTGAAATCATCACTTGTAACTCTGTTCTGGATCCCCTTGCGCATGCCATCATCTCCACGCTTGAACTTGTTCCAAGGTTCATCTTTCTTCTCCAAGCTAGGCCCTTCATTTGTAAGCAAGACAAATGTATCCAATTTAGGCAGCATCATATTCTCATGAACATTAGAATCGTTACCAAGAAACGAAAGTACCTGATAATTCGATTGGCGTGCACGAGCTCTAGTAATTGGTCAAATATGTATAGCAGCAGGGGCTGTGGGTGTAACAATGGTATTGATGTCCTCATCATCCTCCCCTTCTTGAAATGAAGTCGTCCTCGATGAAAGTTCATCGTCCTCACCCAAATAAGGCTTCAAATCTGCAATGTTAAAAGTGGGACTAACCCCAAAATCTGCAGGCAGCTCAAGTTTATATGCATTATCATTTATTTTCTCTAACACCTTAAAAGGACCATCAGCACGTGGCATTAGCTTTGATTTGCACGAATTAGGAAATCTATCCTTACGCAAATGTAACCAAACAAGATCACCAGGTGCAAACACAACATGTTTTCTACCCTTATCTCCAGCAAGTTTATATTTAGCATTCATACGCTCAATGACTCATGCATTTTTAAAATCAATTCAGCACGTTCTTTAGCATCAAAATTAACCTTCTCCGAAGATGGAAGAGGCAACAAATCAATAGGTGCACGAGGTAGGAAACCATACACAATTTCAAAAGGGCACATCTTAGTAGTAGAATGCAATGAACGATTATAAGCAAATTCAATATGAGGCAAGCATTCTTCCCACATTTTCTTGTTATTCTCCAAAACAGCCCTAAGCATAGTAGACAATGTTCTATTGACTACTTTAGTTTGTCCATCAGTTTGGGGGTGACAAGTAGTACTAAAAAGCAGCTTAGTCCCCAACTTAGCGCATAAACATCTCCAAAAGTGGCTAAGAAATTTAATATCACGATCTGAAACAATAGTATTTGGCACACCATGCAAGCGAATAATTTCATGAAAGAACAAATCAGCAACATTAACAACATCATCGCTTTTATGACATGGTATAAAGTGTGCCATTTTCGAGAACCTATCCACGACAACAAATATGCTATCCCTCCCCTTCTTTGTTCGAGGTAAACCTAAAACAAAGTCCATAGATATATCCTCCCAAGGAACACTAGGTACAGGCAAAGGCATATATAAACCATGAGGATTGAGTCGTGACTTAGCTTTTTGACATGTAGTGCAGCGAGCAACAAAACGCTCAACATCCCGTCTCATATTTGGCCAAAAGAAATGTGTAGCAAGTATATCCTCTGTCTTCTTGACGCCAAAGTGTCCCATTAATCCTCCTCCACGCGCCTCCTGCAACAACAAAAGACGAACGGAGCTAGCTGGAATGCATAGCTTGTTAGCACGAAACACAAATCCATCGTTAAGAACGAACTTGTTCCAAGTTCTCCCTTCCTTACAATTCTGCAATACATCTTTAAATTCAGCATCATGCATATATTGATCTTTGATGGTCTCAAACCAAATATTTTAAAGTCAAGTTGTGAAAGCATAGTATAACGATGAGACAATGCATCAGCAATAACATTTTCTTTACCCTTCTTGTGTTTAATGACATAAGGGAAAGTCTCAATGAATTCAACCCATTTAGCATGTCTACGGTTCAGTTTTGCTTGACTTTTAATGTGTTTCAATGATTCATGATCAGAATGTATAACAAATTCCTTGGGCCATAAATAATGTTGCCATGTTTCTAAGGTCCGAACAAGAGCATATAATTCTTTATCATAAGTAGAATAGTTCAGACTAGGCCCACTCAATTTTTCAGAAAAGTATGCAATAGGTTTGCCATCTTGTAATAACACACCTCCTAATCCAATTCCACTAGCATCACATTCAAGCTCAAAAGTCTTATTAAAATCAGGAAGTTGGAGTAAAGGAGCATGTGTCAACTTATCTTTCAATACCGTGAAGGCTTCTTCCTGTGCGGTACCCCAAACAAAAGGCACATCCTTCTTTGTAAGCTCGCTGAGAGGTGCAGCAATGGTGCTGAAATCTCTCACAAAACGCCTATAGAAACCAGCGAGGCCAAGGAAACTCCTCACTTGTGTGACCGTTTTGGGCTGCGGCCAACTCTCAATAGCTTCAATCTTGGCTTTATCAACTTCAATTCCCTGTGGAGTAACAACATAGCCAAGAAAAGATACTCGGTCGGTGCAAAAGGTGCACTTTCCAAGGTTTCCAAACAAACGTGCATCACGTAGAGCAATAAAAACAGCACGTAAATGTTCCAAATGTTCCTCCAAAGATTTGCTATAAATCAATATGTCATCAAAGTAAACTACCACAAATCGTCCAATGAAAGCACGTAAAACTACGTTCATTAACCTCATGAAAGTACTAGGTGCATTAGTTAACCCAAAAGGCATGACTAACCACTCATATAATCCAAACTTAGTTTTAAATGTTGTTTTCCATTCATCTCCCAATTTCATACGAATTTGATGGTATCCACTATGCAAATCAACTTTGGAGAATACTGTAGAGCCACTCAATTCATCAAGCATATCATCTAGCCTAGGAATAGGATGACGATAACGAATAGTAATATTATTAATGCCTCTAAAATCAACGCACATACGCGACATACCATCCTTTTTCGGCACTAAAATGATAGGAACAGCACAAGGACTAAGGGATTCGCGTATATAACCTTTGTCGAGCAGTTCTTGTACTTGACGCATAATCTCCTTCGTCTCCTCTGGATTGGTACGGTATGGTGCACGGTTGGGTAATGATGCACCGGGAATTAAGTCAATTTGATGCTCAATCCCTTGAATAGGTGGTAATCCCGGTGGCACATCTTCTGGAAAGACGTCGGTGAACTCCTGCAAAATGTTAGTGACAGCAGGAGGCAAAGAGGAAGGCACGTCCTCGAATGAAAATAATGCCTCTTTGCACACAAAAGCATAGCAAACAGATTTGCTAAAATCTAGACCATCAATATCAGATTTGGTGGCAAGTAAACATGCACTTTTCAATTTAATTTCAGAAGCAACACTAGATGGTTTATTATTAGGTTTCATTTGTTGCTCAAATTCTTTTGCCACAATCTGATTTTCACTCTTTTTTTTCTCCTGTTTTGCTTTATTAGCTCTATTAATATCATCTTTCAAAATGGATTCAGGAGTCATAGGAAGCAAAGTAAGATTTTTATCCTTATGAACAAGAGTATACTGATTGTTTCTACCGTGGTGTACAATTTTTTTTATCAAATTGCCATGGTCTACCAAGTAATAAGGAACATGCTTGCATAGGTATCACATCACAATCAACATAATCAGCATATGTAGAGATACTAAAATGCACACGAGCAGTACGTGTTACCTTAACCTTGCCACTGTTGTTGAACCATTGGATGTAGTAAGGATGTGGATGTGGTCTTGTGGTGAGAGATAGCTTCTACACCATCTCCATGCTAGCCAAGTTATTGCAGCTCCCTCCATCTATGATGACGCGAACAGAACGTTCCTTCACAACTCCCTTTGTATGGAAAAAATTATGCCTCTGATTTTGCTCAGCTTGTGTAACCTGCACACTCAAAACACGTTGAGCAACTAAACATTCATACCTGTCAGCATCTTCAGCAGCCATGCATTGCGTCTCATGATCAGAATCCTCTCCTCCGTGTTCTTCATGTGTAATAAGAGCCAAAGTCTCCTCATCATAGTCACTAGCGGACTCATACCCACCATCCTCAGTAACAATCATCACACGCTGAGATTGGCATTCTCTCGCAAAATGTCCTCTTCCCTTACAATGACGACAAATAATATCACTTGTGTGCCCTGTTGATGCCATGGAAGAAGAAGAGCTCTTCGCAGATCCGGAAGGTGTGCTCTTGGCAGATAGTGGTTGTTGTGCCTACTTTCTTGTATCACAGCTGGAGGTGGCACCTGATGGAGGTGCCGGTGGAGTGGAAGTAGAGGATGCACGTGGTGTCCATGATGAAGATCGACCTGTAGAAAAGTTAGTGCGCGCCAATGCCTGTCGATCCTGCAATTCACGTTCAGCTTTACAAGCAAGATGGAATAAATGAGTGATATTAGTATACTCCTTATACTCTAGAATGGTATGAATCTCTCTATTTAATCCACCCATAAAACGTGCAAGCATAGCTTCATTCTCCTCAACAATACCACATCTAATCATGCCAGTTTGTAATTCCTGATAATATTCTTCTACAAATTTTTTCCCTTGTCTTAAGTGCTGCAATTTTTGAAGTAATTCACGTTGATAATATGGTGGAACCCAACGAGTACGCATAACAGTTTTCAAAGCAGCCCAAGTAGCTGGAATAGGATATAATCTACAATGTTCAGACCACCAAACACATGCAAAACTAGTGAAAGCACAAACAGCAGCAGGAACACGTCTCTCCTCAGGATATTGTAAACATGTAAATCGTTGTTCAGTTTCTAACTCCCAAGTAGGATATATATCAGGAACATATCTACCCTCAAGTGGTGGAATATTCAATTTTAGTTTAGGAAGATGGTCATGTACCTCAGGTGGTGGTGCAGCCCTACCATTGCGATGATATGCATGAGGACGACCTGGTGGTGGTGGTGCTGGTGGTTGCACGTAGTTCTGATTTTGATCAACCTCATCCTCGTACTGGTCCTCCACCTCTGCAGTAGCAGCAGGAGCGACAGAAGCACCAACAGTAGGTATAGCAGCACCAGAAGTTTGACCAGGCTCAATGGGAACGCGTTGTGCTCGTCCCACTTGATTTGGAAGACGATGTTGTTGTGGTTGTAGAGGTGCAACAGGTGCAGCGGGCGGTGGAAGACGCGCGAGCAATTCATTAAACTTGTTATCGAGCTTTGTTTCGAACGCCTTCTCAATGCCATCTATCTTCTCCATGGCCTCTTCAAATCTGTTTAGCACATCTTCCACCTGTCCACTCATCATTTGCTGAAACTTGTCATGTAACTCTTTGTTCGTCATGTTCTCCCAGTCAGTCTCGTTGGCTTATGATCCTGCCATGGTTAGCAGCAATAGAAACACACAAGAATATGATCCTACAGACTACTAGTAAGGGGTGGACAGTCACAAATCCGTCAAGCGAATCTCAAATTCTTACCAGTTCTTACCAAGCAGCAGGCGGTGATCAACAACCGTTGTAGTCAAAACTCTCAAAGCTTGGATAGAGCGATTACCAGGGAGAGTCAAACGCACGACATAGATGTATGTGGAGCTGGGAAGGCTTATAATATGGTAGCAAAAGGGGTCAGCAATAATCAATTCAGATATGCAAAGTTGAATAAACGCTCAACGACTGTACTGTGCTGGTCCTAGGCTAGACCATACTAGAGACGCGAGCCTAGAACACTAACAAAATCACGGCGCTGCACGTAAACAAGGGAGGAGCACACTCTGAATTTTTTTTCTTTTTTTTCACTTTTTTTGCACTTTTTTTTGCTCCGCAACAATTTTTTCGAAAAAGTCTACAAATGTCCTAAAAACTGCCTAGCCAGAATTTTCCAGACTTAGTTTTTTTTTTGAGTTTGGAACTATTTTTCTTCTGCGGATGGCTCGAAAGTTGGGGAGTCCTACTCTGTCACGACCCGGAGTATCGCGTGATTTGGAAATCGAAAATAAAGCAGCAATTACTGGACTCAGACTAGGACATGTAGCGGAGATGAATCTGGTGGAATCTCGGACTGGTGGCGGCGATGAATCTGGTGGAAATCGGACTAGTGGTGGATATATGTTGCAGGTGAACTCGGAGCGTGATGGCGGCGGATATGTGGTGGTGTATATGGACTCGGATTGGTGGTGAATATGGCAGCGACGATGAAGTTGGTGTGGTTGTGGTATATGGCAGCGGCGACGTGATAACCTGTGAACAGAACTCGAAACTCTAAAGGACTAGACGCTAAGACCAGCAACTTGACACGACGATGCAATCGCAAATTCAACAAAGCAAATACAGAAAAGGTTATGCAAGGGCTCAGATTGGTTCGGATAGGATGAACTAACCCTAAATTTTTTTGGCTTTTTCGTGGACTATAGGTATGAAGAACGGACCCGATCTAAACTACAAAAAACTTTAAAATCTCACCGAGCAACCTGGAAATCTTTTTTTTGAAACGGGCAAAAAAGCTTTTGCCTTATATCGATATAGGAGAAGCAAACTGGGGTATGGAAAGAGCCAAAAAAAGAGGAAGGGGGCGAACACCACCCCCGACACAGGGGGAAGAGGATCAGCCTACAAGTTCCGCCAGATTTTTAGCACCGGCGAGGATCCAGTCCTTCCCCTCTTCCCTAATCTTATGCATGACAACGAAGGCAGGGAGGACTTATTGTTGAAAACTCTATCGTTCCTCTCTTTCCAGATCTCCCAAGTGATGAGCGTGATAGCTGAGCGCAAGCCTATTGGGGAGGAGGTGGTGGACTTCAAAATGGCTAGCCAATAGTCCACGACTTTAGGCCTACCCTCCCCGATGCTGCTGATGAGGTCTGGACAAGACAACCAAGAGGCCGCGGCCATCCAGATACGTCTGGAGAAGCGGCACTCGAAAAGAATGTGCCGTGCTGTCTCAGGGGAGGTACGACAGAGCTGGCAAGTAGGTTGGTGCGGCCATCCGCGTTTCGCCAAGCGATCAGCGGTCCATAAGCGGTTCTGGACAGTGAGCCAGGCGAAGAAACGACACTTTGGAGGGGCCCAGGTCTTCCACACGATGTTCCCGAACTGGCAGGGCAAAGAGGCAAGGAACTAGACCTTGTAGGCGGAGCTGGCCGAGTAGCACCCATTAGGGGTCAAGGACCAGGTAATGGAGTCCTCAGTGTCAGGATGAAGCTGGATATCCGACAAGAGCTCCCAGAGGTGGATGTATTGTTCCATGTGATCGGCAGTGAACGCATCCACCGCAATGTCCGAGATCCAGTTGTTATCAGCGAGAGTGTCCTGGACCGTCCGATTCTTCCTCTTGGAAGCCTTGAAAATTAGGGGAGCCAGGTCTTTTGGCGGGGCGCCATGGAGCCATGAAGACGACCAGAAGGAGGCCTTGGCGCCGTTTCCGATGGTGACACGAGTAGCCGCATTGAAGAGGTCAAGGTCGGAGGCGTCGTTGGGGGTTTCAGAGCCCACCCATGGCTTCTCAGGAGCCTTCCACTCATACCATAACCAGCGAAGCCTCAGGGCTCGGGAGAACCTCTCCAGGTCCAAAACCCCCAAACCACCGAGCTCCTTGGGGTGGCAGACCTTTTGCCAGTTGACTTTGCATTTCCCTCCACTAACCGCCTCCTTACAGGCCCAGAGCATGCCGCGACTGATCTTCGCAAAGGCCTTGAGGATGCCTTTGTCAGCCTTTAAAGCCGTCAGCAAGAAGATTGGCATGGAGGAGAGCACGGACTTAACCAGAGCAGTGCACCCGGCACGATTCAGGAACTTTCCTTTCCATGGGCTAAGACGAGCCACTGCTTTGTCGATGTAGGGTTGAAGGTCCACACGCCTAAGTCTTCCGAGGGAGAGGGGCAACCCCAGATACTTAATGGGGAAGGGGGTCGTAGTCGCCGGGAAGTTCGCCAGAATCTCCTCCAAGTTAATGTTGGCGCATTGGATGGGGGCGATGGAGCTCTTGGTCACATTTGTCACGAGGCCAGAGACTACCCTAAAACTCTGTAGAATGCTAGCAAGGCCTTCCACATCATGTGTCGTGGGGGATAGAAAAATGGCAGTGTCGTCCGCATATAGGGAGACCCTGGGGCCCTGAATACCTCCAGGCATAGCAGACAGCAGGCCGGATTCTGTAGCCTTTTCCAGAAGTCTCTGAAGTGGGTCGATGGCGATGTCGAACAGGAGGGGAGAGATGGGATCACCCTGATGAAAACCGCGTCCATGCAGGATGTCCCTCCCAGGGATTCCGTTGAGGAAGACCCTAGAGGAGGCCATGGTGAAGAGACTCGTCAGGAGGGCCCGCCATCTTTGAGGAAAGCCGAGGCGTTGCAAAAGATCCAACATGTAATCCTAGCGAACGGTGTCAAAGGCATTGGCGATGTCCAATTTGATCAGAACCTAGAAATCTGATACCACTTGATAGAAGCGAAGGTGTCCCGATGTTTCGATGAGATGGTGGCTATCGTTTTCTGTGGGAGTCGACCTTGACGATCCGACTACGAACGTGCGAGACGTCGCGCCTTAGCAATCGCTAAACCAACTTTCAAGGGTTATTGGCCACGCCGGAGCACGATCAACCTGACCACGAGGGTCTGTTTCCTGCAAGCAAACGAAGAACAAGCAAGAAACTGAGATTGCAATCTGGATATTGCGAATATAAGATGAAAGCTTTATTGATCAAGGTGGGGTTCTGTGACGTCTTGGTCTGGTCGTTAGACACAAATGAAGTACGCGAAGTTGCAGCTATGGCGAACTTTCAATCTAAACAAAACCCAAAGTCTAAACGACGCGCTAAGGGCTGTATATATGGAGGAAGAGGAGGGGAATTTAATGGCTCTTGGAGGAGGGGTCCGAAACCAACCCTAACTCTTGTTTCCCCACACATACGGACTCTAAAAACAGCCTATACTTAAGTATTTCGAAAATACATGGGCCTGGCCCAATAATAAGGTGACGCAGCACCTAAAATAGCCTCTGGAGGAAATTTATGAAGTGGCATCTTGTATATTTCGTCCAAGGCTTCATGCACTCCTTATGGCAGCTTCAAAGTTCTGAAATCATCACTTGTAACTTCGTTCTGGATCCCCTTGCGCATGCCATCATCTCCACGCTTGAACTTGTTCCAAGGTTCATCTTTCTTGTCCAAGCTAGGCCCTTCATTTGTAAGCAAGACAAATGTATCCAATTTAGGCAGCATCATATTCTCATGAACATTAGAATCGTTACCAAGAAACGAAAGTACCTGATAATTCAATTGGCGTGCGCGAGCTCTAGTAATTGGTCCAGTATGTATAGCAGCAGGGGCTGTGGGTGTAACAATGGTATTGATGTCCTCATCAGGCCTCGGCATGATTCCGGCCATGCCAAGCCTGCTCTCCTCCTCCCACCACGGGCACCGAGCCCCCCTCGTTCCACTCAGCCGCCCCAACCACTCGTTCATCCCCGGAGAGCCGCGTGGCCGTGCCTCCCGGAGCTTGGCCGCCGCCTCACCTCTCGGCCGCCGCTCCATCCGGCCATCCCGAGCCTCCTCTCCCCCTCCTGACACCCCCACGAGGTCCACCACTCTCCGGCGAGCCTCCCCAAGCCCTCCACCTCGCCTCCCTACCGCCGGAGACACCTGCCCATCACCACCACCGCCCGCCCCTGCCTCTCGGTTCTCCTCCGTCCCCGCGTCCTCCACTGCTCCCCGCGCGGTCCTTCGCCCCTGAACGGAAGCGCTGCATCCTCGCGAGCCCGCCGGTGCGCTCGGTTTGGCCGGAGGCCACCGGAGCCGGTCGGTCCCATCGCCGCTTCCCTCCCCTGCCTCCGCTCTGTTCCACGAGGGAACAGAGGCGCAGGAGGAAGAAGACACGAGCGCTGGCCCCTCCCCCTGCTCCCTGGGCCCCACGCGCTAGTGTCTCACCCCCCTCCATCCCACGTGGCAAGTGGAAACACATTTCCCAGAGTACGTCTCCTCTTTTTTGAAAGCGTATTCAGTTTCTACTTCAGCCTGAAGTACGTTTTCTATGTCAGAAGGCGTATTTTCTCAAATCTGTTTCTGCCTTATCCACTTAGGGACCCGTTGGTGATAATTTTTTCACAGATTAGTCCCTGTTCTTCCAATCTTCACAACTTTTCAACCATAACTCTGATTAAGGTGAAACCAACGCTCACTTCTTCGTATCGTCGAGCTCTATCTTTTGGTAAAATTTTCACTAGGTGTTCTCATAGTGAAAATGACCATTTTGCCCTTGCCTCTAATCACCCCCCTCCGAGAACGTACCGTCCGACGTTTTGTTCCGCGGCTTCACCGCACTTCTTCCTGGAGTCTCCGTCACCCCAGGCAAGCCACAATACCCACTTGCATGATAGTCATGCAGTAGCCATGGTATTCAACTTGAATATTTATTAAATGTTTGCTTGCTTAAAATATGGTTATAGTTGTTTCGATAATGCTTATGGATTCATGCTTACTTTCTTGCTATGTTGTTATGCACCTAGTTGTCATGCCTTGCTAGTTGCTAGTATTCTTTTCATATGCTTATGCTTGATAGTAGTATATGTTGATGTTGGTAATGGTCTTCAGTGCATGACTGTCGTCTGTCCCGAGTACCGTTGTTATGCATGTTCCATTGCATCCAGTTGGTTAAATGCTTGCATGATGGCATTGTTGATATGTTCTTGCATGATGTTTATTGTTGATGCTAGTGATCATGTTATGCTATGAGTAGTGTTGTACTGGTAATATTCATGCTCTTCATTATGCCATGCTCAGTTGGAGATGATTCATTGTTGATATGGTGGCTAGTTATGTTGCACCCGTGCTTATGTTGATATCATGCTCGTGCATTGTAATTGTATCATGTTATTTTATCATGGCTCAGCATATTTGCATTCAAGTTTAACCGGATTAAATTGAACTTGAACACCTGTTGGCTGAGTCATGGTGCCACCATATCAAACTGACCAGTGCAACCACGCTTACCTTTATGGGAAGGTCCTAACTGGGTCTATTGTCATGCCTCTCGCCGGTGCCTCCAACTAGGGAAGGTTATGAGCGTGCGGTACCCTGGCCCGGTAAGCAGACATAACCTTGTGTGCCCGTTGTTGTTATTATGGATCCGGTCCCCGTGAGGGATGGTCCCCGTGAGGGACATTTGGCCACGACGGTGGTCGTTGTGTCTTTGGTAGACACGGGGCCACCTAGGACTAGCCCAGTTGGGAGTGGGTTGGAGTGGCCGGGAGAGTGTCATGGCAATAGATCGGTTTTGTCGGAACGCCGTTGGTCCACCCGAATGGTAGTGTGAGGCCATGGGTTCTGTAGTGTGGGTACAGTGTACTAACCTTTGCAGTGTGTATATTAAATCTATCGATAGCCGCGCCCACAGATAAGGGCCCAGTTCGTAGTTGGTCACACTGTGAGTCAACAGTAATAATAATGTGCTTAATAACAAACCCGGTTCGATGATGAGATAAGTTGGTTGTGATCGCCAGAAAGATCACCGTTTGAGACCAAGTGTTGGTCATGGTTGTGATTGCCGGAATGATCACCATGGTATCGAGGATACCGAGTTATTGGATATTCATGATGTTGTGCGAGAATCATGGTTAAAGATCAAGCTCCTTGTGGTCATTTGATGATTACTATGGTATTGTTTATACCAAGCATGATTTGATCCTGAGATGATCGTGTAATGTCCGAGGTTGGTAAGTGATGCATGTGATGGTTACGAGGTAACCTGAGCAGAATAAACGGTGCATATAGTGTCATCATGTTGCATGCTAGTATCATTAGATTTATATGTTCATGCCATGATCATATTGTTCTAGCAGTATTATGTTCATGTCATGCTCCTATTTTTCTAGAAGTATTATGTTCATATTGTTCATGCCATGTTATTCTGATGATCTCATGATAATCCATGCTTAACCTGTAAGTGCCATGCTGTTGTTTGTCTTGAATGCTTCTAGTTATTGTGAGCTTGCAAGTACATTCAATGTACTGACTTGGCGTGTCATGCCAGCTTGCAGGTCGTGCCTGGATTGCTTGGTTGTTTGGTGTTGTTCCTGTGTGCGCGAGCTAGGACAAACGTTCCAGCCAGAGTCCCTGCGGATTGGAGTCCATCATCACCATTCGTTGTTCCGCTGCCAGTAGTTGTTATGCTGCTTGTATAGAGCAACCGTGGTTGGCGTAATGTCGCCGTGCCGATGTTATTCATTGTAATATCGGAACACCTGTATGAATATGCGTGTTGTAATAGAGAGCTGGTTTGTTCTATACTAAGAAGTGTTGTATTCCAGAAGACTTCACCTCGATCTCTGGGCTGGAATACGGGGCGTTCCGGTTTTCTCTGAGCCGGGGTGCCACATTTATGATCAGTCATATCTTTTTATATCCATGAAAGTTATTTGAGTTTCTTTGATCTCTTATAGCCTCGTATTTCTTCTCCGATATTTGGGTTTTGTTTGGCCAACTTGATCTTTTTATCTTGCAATGGGAAGAGGTGCCTGGTAGTGGGTTCGATCTTACGGTGCTTGAGCCCAATGACAGAAAAGGGAACCGACACGTATGTATCGTTGCTAATAAGGATAAAAAGATGGGGTCTATATCTACGCAATAGATAAATGGATCTTGTCTACATCATGTCATCGTTCACTACAAGAAATATGTCAACTTATGACCTTCTGTCAGTGACCCTCGAAGAATTGGTCAAAATTTATGACCATTTTAGACCAATTGGTCAAAAGCTGTTCAGGGGGCTTCAAACCCTAAACCATTGCGACCATTTTGGTCAGAAAGGTCGTAATTTCCTTACACGAAATGGTCACAAAGCAAACAGTGCTAGTCCACTGCCTTATTTCTAGTTGTTGATGACCAATATAGATGGTCATAGCCTTGTAGATTGTGGTGGGTTGTGATGACTAGGCGCCATCTCATCAGTTTTGCCTATGTGCCATGTCCATGTGGCAGTTTTTGCCCTAGGTTTTGAAGCAACCTATATTTCTATCATTCCCAAAATTCCCAAAAAAATCTCATAAATTCTTTGGGTCATATCTTCATCAAATATGTAAAAATCCTTCCTTGCCTAGTTCAAAACTAATTCAACAATATTCATTTTCCTATTATGTTCACAACAACACTTTATGAAGGAAGTGCTATTTATATATTCTTGATTGCCCTACGAATTTTTGGGCACTCTTTCCTATCCAAATCATTACCGCATGACAAAATTCAGCTCCATTTGCTTAGCAAATCTTCCTCGGCAAATTTCCAAAGTTTTTGTCCACCTAGAAGCATTGTGAAGGAAGTACCTTTTTTATATCTCTAAATGACATGAAATTTATATAGTTTCTTCATATGCCCAAATTATCACCCTCCTCCAAATTGCAGCTCAGTCAAATCATCTATGTGAGCCCAGGTTCAATTTATATTTTATGGCCAAATTGGCACGTTGCAAAGCAAGTGTTATATAGACCCCTCCTATTACCCTCAAACTTTTCGGGCACTCTTCCATACCCAAATCATTGCCACATGATAATATTCAGCTCAATTTTCCTAGTAAATCTTTCTCGGGAAATTTCCAAAGTTTCTACCTCGAGAGAAGCTTTGTGAAGTAAGTACTAGCTAGGCTTACCCAAATGATCTAAAAATTGACCAGCGCATGACCATACCTAAGTAACTTACCTACACCAATTTTGAGCTCATTTCATTCATCCAATCTCTCTCACTAGTTTTCCCAAGTTTCTGTCCATAGAAGAGCATTGTGAAGGAAGTACTACTTTGGCATGTCGAAATGGTATCAATTTTCTACAATGCTTTCCTATGCCCAAATAACCATCCTCCACAAAATTTCAGCTCAATCCATTCATTATTTTGAGCCCAGCTTCAACATTCATATTTTTGTCCAGCGTGGAGCTAAAAATTTGTGAAGACATTCTCCTTAGTAGATGATCATCCTCAGCCAAAACTCGCGCCCATTGTCCATGTGCATTTCCTGTATCGCTAATCAAACACTTGGCTGCTAATTCATGTTTGAGCATCGATCGGTCTTCTCGTGAGAATCTTATGTTGTAATTTTCTTTCTAGCACCAACCTGGGGAGTGCCCAACCCACTAGAAATGCCTAAGCCGCCCAGAACACATGGCAACATTACGGTCACGCGGTGACCACGCGACGGGCATGCGAGTTTACGCGCTCTAGAGTTGGGGCCCTCGGCCACCGCCCAAACCTCGACGTATCGCCACCAAACCATGTATTTATGATTAAATAGGTCCTTATGTAACTAGAAATGATTTTTGGAAAAAATAAATAGCAAACTATGAGGCAGCTGCAGTTCAAATTTGACCCGCTTCCAGCTGAATCGGCGGAAATTTGTCTTTTTCACGAGAGGTGGATCAAAACTTTTTACACTCAACCATTTTGTCAATTGTGCATTGAATATGTCCTTGTATTTTAGAAAATTGATTTGGTCCAATTTTGCAACAATTATTTGGTAGTTCCTTCACAAAAAAACCTCCTTTCGGGCACTCGGAAAATGAAAAATGGTTTTTTCGTCCAAAGAAAATGAAAACTTCCTTAGGCAACATTGTTTGCCATTCCAATATTCACCCTTGTGCACAATATGAGATCATTTGAACAAACTATGCCACGAATGTGGCCATAAGATTGATCATTTGGCTTGAAAGCCATGAATCTTCAAAGATGATAGCTCATTTCTGAGAACACTTTTTTAAAATAATTGCCGTATTACAAGTTTGTTATTTTTCTTGGGAACTTGGCCACATATAATGACACAATGCGAAGGTTTCCCAATTTTTTGATTTTTTTTTAATTTTTTATGCCCGTTTCAAAATGCGGTCAAAACGGCGGGCTTGACCGTTCCTAGCTAGTGGTTGAATCTTGGAAAACTTTTGGTGTTTCTTTGATTAAATAGATACTTATGTACCTAGAAATGATTTTTTTTAAAAATAAATAGCAAACTATGAGGCAGCTGCAGTTCAAATTTGACCCGCTTCCAGCTGAATCGGCGGAAATTTGTCTTTTTCACGAGAGGTGGATCAAAACTTTTTACACCCAACCATTTTGTCAATTGTGCATTAAATATGTCCTAGTATTTTAGAAAATTGATTTGGTCCAATTTTGCAACAATTATTTGGTAGTTCCTTCACAAAATAACATCCTTTCGGGCACTCGAAAAATGGAAAATGGTTTTTTCGTCCAACGAAAATGAAAACTTCCTTAGGCAACATTGTTTGCCATTCCAATATGCACCCTTGTGCACAATATGAGATCATTTGAACAAACTATGCCATGAATGTGACCATAAGATTGATCATTTGGCTTGAAAGCCATTGATCTCCACACGTGATAACTCGTTTCTGAGAACACTTTTTTAAAATAATTGCCATATTACAAGTTTGTTATTTTTCCTGGGAACTTGGCCACTGTAGGATCGAAAGTATGTCTAGAGGGGGGGTGATTAGACTACTTGATCAAATAAAAACTTAACCTTTTCCCAATTTTAGTTCTTGGCAGATTTTAGCTAATTTAGGACAAGTCAAGCAATCATCACATGATTCAAGCAAGCATGCAAAGAGTATATTGGTAGCGGAAAGTAAAGCATGCAACTTGCAAGAATGTAAAGGGAAGGGTTTGGAGAATTCAAACGCTATTGGAGACACGGATGTTTTTCCCATGGTTCGGATAGGTGGTGCTATCCTACATCCACGTTGATGGAGACTTCAACCCACGAAGGGTAACGGTTGCGCGAGTCCACACAGGGCTCCACCCAAGGGTAACGGTTGCGCGAGTCCACACAGGGCTCCACCCAAGGGTAACGGTTGCGCGAGTCCACACAGGGCTCCACCCACGAAGGGTCCACGAAGAAGCAACCACCCACAAAGGGTCCACGAAGAAGCAACCTTGTCTATCCCACCATGGCCATCGCCCACACAGGACTTGCCTCACTAGCGGTAGATCTTCACGAAGTAGGCGATCTCCTTGCCCTTACAAACTCCTTGGTTCAACTCCACAATCTTGTCGGAGGCTCCCAAGTGACACCTAGCCAATCTAGGAGACACCACTCTCCAAGAAGTAACAAATGGTGTGTAGGTAATGAACTCCTTGCTCTTGTGCTTCAAATGATAGTCTCCCCAACACTCAACTCTCTCTCATAGGATTTGGATTTGGTGGAAAGAAGATTTGAGTGGAAAGCAACTTGGGAAGGCTAGAGATCAAGATTCATATGGTAGGAATGGAATGTCTTGGTCTCAACACATGAGTAGGTGGTTCTCTCTCAGAACATATGAGTTGGAATGGTGTGTGTGTTCTGATGGCTCTCTCCGAATGAGAAGAAGGTGGAGGGGTATATATAGCCTCCACACAAAATCCAACCGTTACACAGTTTTCCAATCTCGGTGGGACCGAATCAATAAGCTCGGTCGGACCGAAAAAGTAAACCTAGTGACCGTTAGTGATTTTCGGTGGGACTGACATGCAACTCGGTAGGACCGATATGGTTAGGGTTTGGGCATAACGTAATCTCGGTGAGACCGATTACACAAACTCGGTGAGACCGAATTTGGTAATTAGCTAACCAGAGAGTTGGTCAGGCAAACTCGATGGGACCGATTTGCTCTTTCGGTGAGACCGAGTGGAACTCGGTGAGACCGAAAAGTTACAAAGGGGAAACACTGAGTTTACATTGCAATCTCGGTGGGACCGATTCGCTCTTTCGGTGGGACCGAAAAGTTACGAAAGGGAAACAGAGAGTTTGCAACCCCATCTCGGTGAGACCGAGATCCTATCGGTAGGACCGAATTGCTAGGGTTTGGCAGTGGCTAATGACAAGTGAAACTCGGTGGCGCCGGATAGGAAGAATCGGTAGGACCGAGTTTGGCTTAGGGTTTAGGTCATATGTGGATATGGGAAAGTAGTTGAGGGTTTTGGAGCATATCACTAAGCACATGAAGCAAGAGGCTCATTAAGCAACACCTCATCCCTCCTTGATAGTATTGGCTTTTTCCTAAAGACTCAATGTGATCTTGGATCACTAAAATATAAAATGAAGAGTCTTGAGCTTTTGAGCTTGAGCCAATCCTTTGTCCTCAGCATTTTGAGGGTTCCACTTTCACATCCATGCCATGCCAATCATTGAGCTTTCCTGAAATAATCATCTTGGAATAGCATTAGCTCAATGAGCTATATGTTGTTATGAATTACCAAAACCACCTAGGGATAGTTGCACTTTCAATCTCCCCCTTTTTGGTAATTGATGACAACATATAGATCAAAGCTTCGACAAATGATAATAAGCAAGAAATATATCGTCGCTTTGAGAAGTATGTGATAAGTAAGAGCTCCCCCTAAATTTGTGCATATTTAAAATTTGCTTTGGACTGCAAATGCACAAAGAGTTAGAGTCATGGGTTACTCTTCCATGTCACATACATCTTGGTGGAGCGCTCAAAATGATAAGAATGAAATACATGCACTCATCACCAAGAAAAGTGAATGATCACATAAGATAGATAGGATAATAGCATTAAGCAAACATTAAGTGTAGCTTATGATCAAACACATGATCATCAATGTCTCACAAATAATGACGTAGTATCTCAGGCACTCAAAAGCAAACAAGTTCGAAAAACCACCAAATAAAGCAAGAGATAAAAGCAACACTCTCTCTCTCGAAGCCTATGATCTATACATCTTCTCCCCCTTTGGCAACAAGTTACCAAAAAGTTCCTAGAAAATGCATAGTGCTAAATCGACGCTCAGGCTTGATCTTCAGGTGGTGGTGGAGTCCGAATCACTCCAAGGACGAAGGCTTCGGTAGATGCTGAAGTAGTTGCTGGAGTTGGAGCTGAAGTAGATGCTGGAGCTGGTGGAACTGAGGCTGTGGCTGGTGCTGAGGTGGTGGCTCTTGTGTCAGCAACTGGCACGGCAGACGACCTCGGACCTCTTGGCACTCTGGCAAAGGCATGAGTGGTAGTCCTGCCTCTCCTCTCCTGCATGTCCTCCTGGAGCTGCTCCACTGCAGACTGAACTTCCGTTACCTTGACATCCAAGTCATAGAACTTCTGTTCCATGATTCTCTCTAGGCTCTGCTGATTCTGAGTGAGGGTGGCCAGACTTTGCTCAATCCTCAGCGTGGATGCAATCAAGTAACCAAGCTGCTCTTGTTTGGTCTTCAAGAAATACTCAGATGCCTCCTCTTGAGTTGGCATCTTGGCAGCTTTCTCCTTCCTCGCCTTCTCCTTCTTTGCGTAAGCTTGTGTAGACGATGGCTCGTTCTCAGTTATCACAACTTCATTGTCCTCGAAATCTGGACGGATGGGCAGGTGTTCCTTGTCCAACAGATATATGCCCGTGCCCATCTTGGAGTTGATGAGCTCCTGAATTTGAGGGGCATATCCGCAGCTCCTCTTCTGATCTGCTGCAGTCCTCTTAATTGTTTCCACTATGAGGCTCATCACCTTGAACTTCTGAGGCACATCAAACACATGTAGCAAGTTGATAGCATGGCCTCTGATCATCTTGTGATCTCCAGACTTGGGCAGTAAGGTGTGCCTTAGTATCCAATTGATCGTAGGCAGTCCTGATAGAAGGTAATGCATAGAGCCAAATTTGAAGGTGTCAAGAGCTTCATTGGGAATTTCCTTGTACATATTGGACATGGAGTTATGGTCCATCTTCTTCTTGGCATAGATATCCAAGTCATCATCTTGCTCCTCTGGGGCATTTATGATCTGTGCCCACTCAGCCACTGTAGATTGGTACCTTGTACCCTCAGACATCCATGTGATCCTCCCATCTGGATAATAGTGTGCCGTGGAGTAGAATTGCATGATCAGTTCCTCGTTCCACTTTGTGAGCTTCTGCCCAACAAAGTCAGCTACTCCACAAGCATTAAAGCTGTCATATACTCCTGGGTAGTGCTCCTCCTTCTCCTTGATGTAGGTCCAGTCAACCCATCTCATGTCACAGACAATTGGCTTCTTATCTAGCAAAACAGTCTCATAGAAATCCTGCTGCTCCTTGGTGTGAAACCTGTAGTCCACGGCAGTCCTTCTTCTTGAAGCATATGGGTCTGCTTCTCTCCACTTCCTCAGCCCTGAATCTCTCCTGAGCTTCATATCCTCAGCCACAGGATGAGCATCGTTGTGGTCTGGGATCTAGGGCTTTAGCTTTCTCAGGACATTCTCTTCCTCTTCTTCAGCAACAGTCTCAGGCACTGGGGCCTTGTTCTTCTCAGCTGCAGGAATGCTCCTTGTATTTCTCTTAGGCTTTGGCTTGGAGGTAGCTTTGGGCTTAGATGCGGTAGCCCCTGACCTTATGGCATCACCCATCAGCTTGGGTGCCTTGGGTGCTGGTGCAGCTACCTCTTCTTCCTCTTCTTCTTCCATGATGGAAGCCTTGCCAAGCACTCTAGCCACAGTCTTCTTCACCCTTTCCTTTCTTTTCTTGCCCTCAGCTGCAACTTGCTCTTGGGGAGTGGGCTTCTCAGTTGAGGCTCTTGCCTTTGACATGGGCTGCCTGCCTGCTGGCCTTTTGATTTCCAGACCTGGCTTAGTGCCTTGAGCTGGCTCAATTCTCTTGGAAGTGGCCTCTTCCTCTGCCACATAGTCCTCATCTTCGGAATCTGAAGTCCTCTTCTTCCTTTGTCTCGTGGAAGCCTTTGGCAAATTGCTAGGAGTGCTCCTGCTGCCTTCATCAGATGAACTGGAGGGACTAGTGCCCTCACTCATCACCACTTGCTGCTCTGACATATTTTGGCTATCACTTTGATCAGACATGCTGCAAACTGACTGCTGACCCTGTGAATAGATTATAGATGAGATAGAAAGGATGAGCATCACAAAATGCAGAGATTTTTGCAAAAGAATGATCCAAAAACTTAGTTTTAGTTTCCCACTGAAATCATCTCGGATCTACCGATTTTCAAACTCGGTGATACCGAAGCAGTTTTGGAACCTAAACTAGTGAACTCGGTAGGACCGAGTCACAGTTCGGTGGCACCGAGACTGCTAGGGTTTCACCGAGTTCAAAAATCGGTCACACCAATAAGTAATTCTCGGTCAGACCGAGTCTCACTTGTGCAATGGCAAGAGCCAAATCGGTGGGACTGAGTTTTTCAACTCGGTGGGTCCGAGACGGTTTCGGCGAAAACCTAACCCTAAAATTTTCGAATCAAACCTAATCTACGGGCGTTTTGACTGGATAGAAGTTTATCAATCATGGCAAGAATCAATATGATCACAATGTGCTAGGAATCAGATTGAGGAATAGCACAAAGATCAAGTCCATACCCTAGTTCGGCGGGGACTTGCTACGGCGGCAACGGCGGGGCAGAATTCCCGTTGACGGCGACGGAGACCAGCGACTGGAGGCTGCTGGCGGCGAGAAGACGATCCGGAGACCATGAGGGCAGAGCAGGCTATCGCGCGGGCGAAGGGGTTCAGAGAAATTTCCAAAATTTTGCCCGTGACTATATATAGCCCAACCCTATCGGTGTGACCGAGTGGAACAACTCGGTGGCACTGAGATTCATAACTGCAATCAGTTACTGAAACTCGGTGTGACCGAAAGGTTCAAATCGGTTGCACCGAGATCGAAAACCTAGATCAACTTAATGATCTCGGTAGGACCGAAAGTGGAGTATCGGTCAGACTGAGAATCATAAAGAGGTTTTGGTAGTTTAAGTCTATGACGAATCGGGGACTCCGAGCGCTCCTCACACAGAGTGGTTCGAATCTGACTTGATCAAATTTTGTGATGCAGCATGAATAGAGTTTGAGACGAGAAAATCATAGATAGCTAGAGGGGGTTCTTAGGCATTCTTGTCCATCCACTTGGCAAAAGACGATAAAACCAAACAATCAAAACAACAAGTGGATGTCCTCGAATGAGTAAAATATGCAACCAGCATGCTCACACAATAAGATGGCAAATGAAATATGTGGCAAGGCATGCACAACCAATTCTAGCATCTATCAAGCAATTTGCGATGACTAGGTCATCTATATATGAGTATATTGACTTAGGAGTCAAGTGAGAACACTTGATCATAGGTCATACTCATCGTTTAAGCTCAAGTGGGGTTACCACTTTTACATAAAGCATTGTTTTGTTCACATCTTTAGAGTTGCTTTAGCTCAAGTCTTAGAGTAAAGCTCCCCCTAGATGTGATATCCCCCCTAAGAGGGATGAACTAACCTTGGGTTTTGTCGATGATGACTTCATGTAGATGTTGAAGATGTGGATGCTCAATGTTGATGTAGATCACTTGGAGCTATCCATTTGAGTGAATTGCACTTTCAATACCTACATGGGTTAGTCCCACAAGGAACAAACAAGGATATCCATAGACATAGAGTGATGCACACAAAAGATGATGTCCATGAAAACTTTTTAGGTTACCTTGTCCCTTGTTTTACCAACAAGAGGGTTTGTGACTCCTTGAACTAGTGCAAGATGTGGAAGTTGATTGCACTTGTTCTTGCCAAAATGATAAGAGTGAAGTATGTTGGCGGAGTCACCCTCAAGAACTCTCTAGTTCTTCTTCTTTTGGATCCACATCATCTTGATGGGAATCCTTGGAGTTGTAGTCGTACTTGATGAAGTGGAACTTGAAGTAGTCTTGGGAATCCACTTGACTAAGGTCTTAGGAGCTTCTTCAAATGCATCAATTTCCTCTTGAAGCTTGTCCTTGCCTTTTTGTTCGTAGTCTTGTGGTGGAAGATCATCTTGAGCTTGTGTCCCCTTGAAAGAAGCATACTTCTCTTGTTGAGGGACAAACTTTGTCTTGGGGTATTGATCTTCTTCCCACTCAACTCCATTGGCATTGAACTTTCGTTCAAAACCAACACCTTGATTCTTCCGGTGCATTCCTTGCTTGCGCACAATTTCCTCGAATTGCTTACTCCCGGCAAGGCTTTTGTACACTCCTTTCTCTATAATTCCCTTCAATAAGCTATTTTCTTGCTCAAGTGTAACTTGGCTAAGAGAATCATTAGTGGAATCAAGAGAACTACTAGAAGCAACAATATTGGATTTAGCATGATCATTGTTACTGCTAGAGGAAGAATCTTTCTTGTTACTAGACTTGACTTGAGGCATGTAAGTAGATAAGAGTAAACGCTTGGCAATGTAAGAAGAACTTTTCTTGCGGAGATCATCATTGATTGCTTTTAAGAACTCATGCTCTTGCTCAAGATTGAACTTCTCAAAGCGTAATTTCTCATGAGCTCTTAAAAGTTCTCGATGCTCTTCGAAGATGGTTTCATGAGCTAACTTAAGAGTTTTTATTTATTTAGTTAGGGCCTCAATCTTCTCCTTATCATTGTCATTCGTTTTATCTTGATTAGCATGTTTAATTGACATTTCATCATAGTATTCATCACTAGAGTTGTCACCAAGCAAATCATCACCTAACAAGTCATCTTCATCACTATTGAAATCAACATACTCGGGGTGTGTTACCTTAGGACCTTTGGCCATGAAGCATCTTCCAATTCCTTCATTTGGTGAGTTAAATATGTCGTAGGAGTTGGTTGACACAAGTGCTAGACCGGCAACACCTTCATCTTGAGTATCTTCGGAGCCGGAGTAATAACTTCTCTCGGAGTGGCTGTCGGAGTCGGAGCCGGATACCCATTCACCAACATGAGCTTGATGTCTTCGTCTTGTGTAGCTCCTTGATGATTTTTCCTTCCTTTCCGAATCCTTGCTTCTCCGTGAGTATCTTCATTCATAACGATCATCTCTACTCCTTCTCTCTCTTGGTGGTGATCCTTTGCTTCTTCTTTTTGGAGAATCTTCTCTTCTCTTGTAGGGAGCCGTACACTCATTGGAATAGTGTCTGGGTCTTCCACAATTGTAGCAGTTTCGCTCTCGACTAGAAGATCTTTTGTCATTGTAGGACCTTGACTTGGAGCTTCTATCTTTGCTTCTACTCTTGTAGAACTTGTTGAAGTTCTTCACCATTAAGCTCAATTCTTCATTGAAGTCTTGTTTCTCACTTGATGATGTAGGGGCTTCACATGAGGCTTTATAGGCACCACTTGATTTGTTGTGAAGTTCCTCTTTATCCTTAAGTGACATCTCATGAGCAACAATTCTTCCAATCACCTCTGTTGGCTTGAGATCTTTGTAATTGGGCATCATTTGGATCAATGTGCACACGGTATCATATTTTCCATCCAAGGCTCTTAGAACCTTCTTGATGATGAATTTATCAGTCATCTCTTCACTTCCTAAGCCGGCAATCTCATTTGTGATGAGAGCAAGCCTAGAGTACATTTCAGCGACACCTTCACCATCCTTCATCTTGAACTTGTCAAGTTGGCTTTGAAGCACATCCAACTTGGATTCCTTGACGGAGTCGGTACCTTCGTGCATATCAATCAAAGTGTCCCAAATTTCCTTCGCATTCTCAAGGCGGCTGATTTTGTTGAATTCTTCGGGGCACAATCCATTGAAGAGAATATCACAAGCTTGAGCATTGTATTGCAACATCTTCAACTCATCCGCGGTAGCTTCACGGTTCGGTTCTCTCCCATCAAAGAAGTCACCTTGCAAACCAACACACACAATAGCCCAAACGGCGGGGTTATGTCCAAGAATATGCATTTTTGTTTTATGCTTCCAACTAGCAAAATTAGTACCATCAAAGTAAGGACCTCTACGGTGATAATTTCCCTCGCTAGACGCCATACTCTCCTAGGTTGTGAAACCAAGGCTATGACCACCAAAAGCTATGGAGATCAAAGCAAATGGAGACCAAAGCTCTGATACCACTTGTAGGATCGAAAGTATGTCTAGAGGGGGGGGGTGATTAGACTACTTGATCAAATAAAAACTTAACCTTTTCCCAAATTTAGTTCTTGGCAGATTTTAGCTAATTTAGGACAAGTCAAGCAATCATCACATGATTCAAGCAAGCATGCAAAGAGTATATTGGCAGCGGAAAGTAAAGCATGCAACTTGCAAGAATGTAAAGGGAAGGGTTTGGAGAATTCAAACGCTATTGGAGACACGGATGTTTTTCCCGTGGTTCGGATAGGTGGTGCTATCCTACATCCACGTTGATGGAGACTTCAACCCACGAAGGGTAACGGTTGCGCGAGTCCACACAGGGCTCCACCCAAGGGTAACGGTTGCGCGAGTCCACACAGGGCTCCACCCACGAAGGGTCCACGAAGAAGCAACCACCCACAAAGGGTCCACGAAGAAGCAACCTTGTCTATCCCACCATGGCCATCGCCCACACAGGACTTGCCTCACTAGCGGTAGATCTTCACGAAGTAGGCGATCTCCTTGCCCTTACAAACTCCTTGGTTCAACTCCACAATCTTGTCAGAGGCTCCCAAGTGACACCTAGCCAATCTAGGAGACACCACTCTCCAAGAAGTAACAAATGGTGTGTAGGTAATGAACTCCTTGCTCTTGTGCTTCAAATGATAGTCTCCCCAACACTCAACTCTCTCTCATAGGATTTGGATTTGGTTGAAAGAAGATTTGAGTGGAAAGCAACTTGGGAAGGCTAGAGATCAAGATTCATATGGTAGGAATGGAATGTCTTGGTCTCAACACATGAGTAGGTGGTTCTCTCTCAGAACATATGAGTTGGAATGGTGTGTGTGTTCTGATGGCTCTCTCACTTAATGAGAAGGAGGTGGAGGGGTATATATAGCCTCCACACAAAATCCAACCGTTACACAATTTTCCAATCTCGGTGGGACCGAATTAGAAAACTCGGTCTGACCGAAATAGTAAACCTAGTGACCGTTAGGAATTTCGGTGGGACTGACATGCAACTCGGTAGGACCGATATGGTTAGGGTTTGGGCATAACGTAATCTCGGTGAGACGATTACACAAACTCGGTGAGACCGAATTTGGTAATTAGCTAACCAGAGAGTTGGTCAGGCAAACTCGGTGGGACCGATTTGCTCTTTCGGTGAGACCGAGTGGAACTCGGTGAGACCGAAAAGTTACAAAGGGAACACTGAGTTTACATTGCAATCTCGGTGGGACCGATTCGCTCTTTTCGGTGGGATCGAAAAGTTACGAAAGGGAAACTGAGAGTTTGCAACCCCATCTCGTGAGACCGAGATCCCTATCGGTAGGACCGAATTGCTAGGGTTTGGCAGTGGCTAATGACAAGTGAAACTCGGTGGCGCCGGATAGGAAGAATCGGTAGGACCGAGTTTGGCTTAGGGTTTAGGTCATATGTGGGATATGGGAAAGTAGTTGAGGGTTTTGGAGCATATCACTAAGCACATGAAGCAAGAGGCTCATTAAGCAACACCTCATCCCTCCTTGATAGTATTGGCTTTTCCTAAAGACTCAATGTGATCTTGGATCACTAAAATATAAAATGAAGAGTCTTGAGCTTTTGAGCTTGAGCCAATCCTTTGTCCTTAGCATTTTGAGGGTTCCACTTTCACATCCATGCCATGCCAATCATTGAGCTTTCCTGAAATAATCATCTTGGAATAGCATTAGCTCAATGAGCTATATGTTGTTATGAATTACCAAAACCACCTAGGGATAGTTGCACTTTCAGCCACATATAATGACACAATGCGAAGGTTTCCCAATTTTTCGATTTTTTTTGAATTTTTTATGCCCGTTTCAAAATGCGGTCAAAACGGCGGGTTTGACCGTTCCTAGCTAGTGGTTGAATCTTGGAAATTTTTTGATGTTTCTCTGATTAAATAGATACTTATGTATCTAGAAATGATTTTTTGAAAAAATAAAGAGCAAACTACAAGGAAAGTACAGTTGAAATTTGACCCGCTTCCTGCTGAATCGGTGAGAATTTGTCTTTTTCACCAGAGGTGGATCAAAACTTTTTACACCCAACCATTTGGTCAATTATGAATTAAATATGACCTGATATTTTTGAAAAATGATTTGGTGCAATTTTGCAATAATTATTTGGTAAGTTCTTCACAAAAAAACATCAATTGGGGCACTCGAAAAATGATTAAAAATAGCTAGAAAGATGAGAAATGCGTACAAATTGGTCCTTATCCATAAAATGTGGTCTAACTCTAGTGAAAATTTGTGTGGTACCCTTTTGCAAAATATTTTTGATAGCTACTTCACAAAATCCCTCTAGTTTTTGTACTTGGAAACTCTTTTAAATCACTGATTTTCCGAACCAATCAGAACCATTCCCACGGATCGATGACATGGCACTCATCCATCCATCCATCCGTCTCACCATCCCACATCCATCCGTCCATCCATCCGTCCATCCACCCCACCGCAGCACAAACCCTAGCTCACATCACACCCCTTCCCCCATCGCACCCTTCTCCCCCCATCTGCTCGCCGCCGCAGCCACCTCCCGATCCAATCTCACCCCGCCGCCTCCCGATCCACCGCCGACCTCGCCGTCCTCCTCACTCACCGCCGACCTCGCCGTCCTCCTCACCCACCGCTGCCGACCTCGTCCCTCCCTCCCCTCACCATCTCTCCCTCGTCTCACCTCACCGCGAGCCCCGCAACCCAATCCATCGCGGCCTCCCTTCTAGATCCATCGCCGCCACCGCCACCTCCCTCCAGCGGAGCTCGCCGTCGTTCATGGCCTCCCCCACGCCCCCCTCCTCTCGCCCCTCCCCTTCCCTCACCACCCAACCGAACCAACCAGCCCACCAACCCGAAGAGAAAAGCGAGCGGAGGCGAGATGGTGACCGGACGCGAGGCCGGCGAGGCGGCGCCGGGGGAGGAGGAGGAGCAGAGGGAGTGGGCGGATCTGACGCCGGTGTGCCTGGCGGAGGCATTCTCGCGGCTGGGCCTGGCTGATGCCGGTGTGCCCCGCCCCGCCCAGATCAAATCAAACTAGCCCCATCCCCGTCCTCTCCCCCAACCCCGGCCGCCGGCAACCCCTCCCCTCCCCTTCTCTCCCACGTCCACGGTCGGATCCGCGCTCCCTCCTTGCTCATGACCTAGACCTAGCAGCATGGCACGACCATGGGCATGGCGGCGGCCAGATCCACCCCCTCCCCCTCCCTCCCACCTCGATCCGCTGTCACCCCCACCGTCGACGACCCGCGACAGCGGCAGTGGGCTCGTGAGCCAGATCATAAGGAAGGACGTCCCCTTCCTCCCGATCTCATCGTGCTCCTCTCGATCCCGTCCACTTCCTCCCCACAGCAGAGCCTCAGTTTTGACCGTGTCTCGCTGCTGTGTGCAGAAGTCTGGGAGGCATGGGCCCGGGGGCGTGTGCCAGATCTGCGCCGACGGCCTGGGCACCATGGTGGAAGGCGAGGTCTTCACCACGGTGGAAGGAGGGCATCCAGGCCTGCCTCCTGTGCAAACCGCGTACAAGCATCACCTGGGCATGAGCAGACCAGTTCCACGCCAACAAGATGAACCTGGGCGATGCTGACGCAGTACGACATCGAGGAGGTGCAGGAGCACTGCAACTACCTATGTGAGCACTCGATTCTTCTTCCTGATTCGATTTGGTGTTGATTTGATTGATTCCCGATGCATGATTCTTCTTCCTAGGTACTCTTCTATTGATGAACTTCCTCCACACCTGAAGTGACAAGAAAACGCTAAAGAAGTGGTTGTTCAGCGACCAGACTGTGGGCTAAGAAAATCCAGCTGAAAGAGAGACGACCACCGTACCTGCCTGAGAAAGATCCTGCCTACAGTGCATGGATGGTAAGATTTGTTTCATGATTCAGTTTTGGGTTAAGTAGTAAGCAGTAGTCTAGTTACAATGCCTCTTCTGAAGAAAGACTTGCAGATATCCATCTTGTGCTGCATGCCCATTGATGCATACCTGTTGTCAGTGCTATCCGTCTTGGCCTTGCATGTGGTATGGTTGCTAGTTCCTTCTACTGGCATCTCCATCTCTCACCACCGTTGCGTAGATAGATTATAGTTGCTAGTTCGGTCTCCTTTTGGTATGAATGTGCTATGTAGGTTGCGAAATGCATCGAGATCGGTCTTCCAGTGATCATACTGCTGGTGGCTCTTTCCTAGGTAGTACATGCATCATCAGTCCTATATAGCTGCTGCTCATGTACTCATTTTGTTCTAGGAAAGTGGGAGGGCAGGGCCCCTTGATTTTCTTTTGTTGATTCATATCCCCAATCAGGAATCAGACTAGACTAGAGTTCAGAGATTGATAAAATTGAATTCTCACATATAAAGTTTTAATTGCAAGGATGGGAGGTGGATGCCCGTACGGATCCGGCGTCTCCAACCTCGGCATCCACAAGGAGGAGCGGCGACAACCCCGGACCCGTCCGCTGGTGCTGCTGATCCTGCTTGGACGGACATGCTGCCTCTTCCACGTCGGCTACATGACAGCCATGGTGAGCTCTTTGCTCCATGCATCTTACAATAGTTGGCCTGAGATTATAGTTGGGCTAGAAATGAACTTCTTCAGTTCGATTTGTAAGATATAATACCAGTCGAAATCAGTGGATCATGGGTGATATGAGATTCTAACTAAATCCTTAAGTTTGTTTCTTTAACCATATGTGTAACTAAAATCCTGGTTCATTGCATTTTAACAATGCAAGCTATACCACGAGTCATTCAACAATTACAGGATATTGTGACTTTCATCGGTACCTACTTGGACACACAAAATATGAGTAGCTACAATTGACTTCTGGTTATATTATGTTGTCAGCTTCATCTGTTCTGATTCTATGATATCTATGGAGACATTGGTTCAGTTAGTTTTTTCTAGTACAACTACCATGAATATCCATGTCTCTTTATACCAGTAAGTTAGTCTAATGCTAGACTAGACGCCTCTTTATGCAAGTTTATTGTCATGTATATTTATATGTATAAAGTCGAATCAAGTTGTAACATGTGAAAAACACTTGCACTAGTGTATGTAAGGAGTCAAGTACATGTTTGTTACAGCAGGGCAGAGTAGATGTTTGTGTTACCATCCAGTCCACTGACAACATGTTTCTGTTATTGTGGTGCTTGCTTAACTCACTGCCATCTACATTCTGTTCTTTTTTTATCATCTGTCGAGAAACTATTGTGATGATTTGATGCCCATCTGGTGACTATTTATGTCTTTAGTGTCAATCGATGTTGCATAATCTGATTTGGACACCTAGGTTCTTGCATGGTTCTTAGATTAATTGTTCTATTTTGTTGTTAGCAAATATTGCTTATATTAAGACTATAAACATGTGACTATTCCTCTCATTTACAGGAGTTCTGGGCTGAAGACATTCGAAGAAGCCCGAAGCCCTAGTCAACAACTTGCTTTATATATTACTGAATTTGTAATGCTAATATTCTTGAGAAATTTGATGTAACTGCAAGAAATGATGTATGATTGTACAGTGAAACAAATGTTGCTTTGATAGCAAAATTGAAAAAAAACTGAATTGTTTCTCTGTTGTCCAGTCCTTTGAATTAGTGGGCTGAAAATATTGATGGGCTAGAAGAGGCCTTAGCCCAAACAATATTGGACAAAAAAAATGAAAGGATAAACATCTTAAAAAATTTAAAAAATTAAATGGACCGCAGAAAGGCTGAGGCCCAGAAAAATGGAAGAAGCTCAGAAAACAAAAAAGGCCAAATTGTTGGGCCAGGCCCATGTACTTAGCGAAAATTAACAATATATATATATATATATATATATTAAAAAGGCTGAATTAATGGGCTCGGCCCATCTAAAGCACCGAAATGGACCGGGCCGATTCTAATTTTTGACCTTTTCAATTGGTCGCAATTTTGCCACGTCAGATTGCCACGTCGGATCCGACATGGCCTGGGGAGAGAGCTAGCGACCAAAACAGAAGGTCATAGGATCAACGACCTTTTGTTAAAGGTCGCTATAGTCAGTTTACGACGCCCAGCTTTTGACCTTATGTTTTTGGTCACAAAAAGGTCATAAATGGAAATTTGTGACCATTCAGTGACCAATAGTGGTGGTCATAAGTTGACATATTTCTTGTAGTGGTTCTTATTGCATTACTCCGTTTTTCCATGAACTTAATACACTAGATGCATGCTGGATAGCGCTCGATGTGTGGAGTAATAGTAGTAGATGCAGGTAGGAGTCGGTCTACTAATCTTGGACGTGATGCCTATGTAATGATCATTGCCTGGATATTGTCATAATTATTTGAGGTTCTATCAATTGACCAACAGTAATTTGTTTACCCACCCTTTGCTATTTTTCTCGAGAGAAGCCACTAGTGAAACCTACGGCCCCTGGGTCTTCTTCCTCATATATTTGCTTGCGATCTACTTTTCCTTTGCATTTTTTTATTCAGATCTATTAAACCAAAATTACAAAAATACTTTGCTGCAATTTATTTTATTTGCGATCTATTATTTGAATCTACTACAATTTTCTAGCATCGTTACCCGAAAGGGATTGACAACCCCTTTAACACATAGGGTTGCGAGGTGTTGTTATTTGTGTGCAGGTGCTGTTTATGTTGTGTTGCTTGGTTCTCCTACTGGTTCGATTACCCTGGTTTCTTCACTGAGGGAAATACCTACCGTCGCTGTGCTGCATCATCCCTTCCCCTTTGGGGAAATACCGACGTAGTCCTAGCAGACATGAGCTTTTCTGGCGCTATAACCAGAGAGCAATCAGGCTCCGCCTAAGCACTACGACAATATGACCGAAGGAGTAAACGGTGGAGGGGGGCACCACACACGGCTAAGAAACAATTGATGTGCTTAGAGGTGCCCCCTACCCCCGTATATAAAGGAGGGAGAGGGGAGGAGGACAGCCTTGGGCGCGCCAAGTGGGAGGAGTCCGACTTGGAACCCTAGTCCAATTCGCCCTCCCCCTTTCCTTTTACCGAAAGGGGAAAGGGGGAAGGAGTAGGAGTAGGAGGAGGAGAAGGAAAGGGGGGCCACGCCCCTCCCCTTGTCCAATTCGAACTCCCCATGGGTGGAGGGGGGGGCTCCACCCCTTGTGGGCTGCCTCCCCTCCCCTCTATGGCCCATATGGCCCATATCTTTCCCTCGGGGGTTCCGGCAACCCCCCCGGTACTGTGATAAAAACCCAAAACACGTCGGAACCATTCCGGTGTCCGAATACTATCGTCCAATATATCAATCTTTACCTCTCGACCATTTTGAGACTCCTCGTCATGTCCGTGATCTCATCCATGACTCCGAACAATCTTCGGTCACCAAAACACATAACTCATAATACAAATCGTCATCAAACGTTAAGCGTGCGGACCCTACGGGTTCGAGAACTATGTAGACATGACCGAGACACATCTCCGATCAATAACCAACAGCAGAACCTGGATGCTCATATTGGTTCCTACATATTCTACGAAGATCTTTATCGGTCAGACCGCAATGACAACACACGTCATTCCCTTTGTCATCGGTATGTTACTTGCCCGAGATTCGATCGTCGGTATCTTCATACCTAGTTCAATGTAATTACTGGCTAGTCTCTTTACTCGTTCCGTAATGCATCATCCCATAACTAACTCATTAGTCACATTGCTTGCAAGGCTTATCATGATCTGCATTACCGAGAGGGCCCAGAGATACCTCTCCGATACTTGGAGTGACAAATCCTAATCTCAATCTATGCCAACCCAACAAACACCTTCAGAGACACCTATAGAGCATCTTTATAATCACCCAGTTACATTGTGATGTTTGATAGCACCCAAGGTGTTCCTCCGGTATTCGGGAGTTGCATAATCTCATAGTCAAAGGAATATGTATAAGTCATGAAGGAAGCAATAGCAATTAAACTTAACGATCATTATGCTAAGCTAATGGGTGGGTCCTGTCCATCACATAATTCTCCTAATGATGTGATCCCGTTCATCAAATGACAACACATGTCTATGGTCAGGAAACTTAACCATCTTTGATTAACGAGCTAGTCAAGCAGAGGCATACTAGGGACACTTAGTTTTGTCTATGTCTTCCCACATGTATAAAGTTTCTGGTTAATACAATTCTAGCATGACTAATGAACATTTGTCATGATATAAGGAAGTATAAATAACAACTTTATTATTGCCTCTAGGGCATATTTCCTTCAGTCTCCCACTTGCACTAGAGTCAATAATCTAGATTACATTGTAATGATTCTAACACCCATGGAGTCTTGGTGCTGATCATGTTTTGCTCGTGGAAGAGGCTTAGTCAATGGGTCTGCAACATTCAGATCCGTATGTATTTTGCAAATCTCTATGTCTCCCTCCTTGACTTGATCGCGGATGGAGTTGAAGCGTCTCTTGATGTGTTTGGTTCTCTTGTGAAATCTGGATTCCTTCGCTAAGGCAATTGGTCCAGTATTGTCACAAAAGATTTTCATTGGACCCGATGCACTAGGTATTACACCTAGATCGGATATGAACTCCTTCGTCCAGACTCCTTCATTTGCTGCTTCCGAAGCAGCTATGTACTCCGCTTCACACGTAGATCCTGTAAGTGCATCTAGTGCCACCCCTAGTTGGTTTTGGAGTATTGACGACAAACCTAGTTGAGGGACTAATGTGCTTGTGAGAATTGCAGGATAACACAGGTAGAAGTCCCTCATGATCGGTTTTACTACCAGAGATGACCCCTAAAAATGTATGAAGACATTGAAGTCAAAGGTGGTATATGAAGATATTCACATTGAAGACTATGACAAGAGAAGACACGATACGAAGCCTATGGAGCTCGAAGACTTAGATCTTTCGTAGTTCTTTTTTCTTTTGTGTTGAGTCATAGGAACCACCGTACTGTTAAGTGGGGTCCAAGAGAACCAGTCAGAATGACTGAAGTGATGCCTAAACCAAAAACCTATGTCTTCGAGTGAAGACTATGAGAGCGAATCTTGTCTAGAGTCGGACAAGTCAGCTTTTCTTTTAGCCCAAGTAAAGTTGCCGTGTGAGTTTGAAATCTAATCGTTGGAACACATGTCAGTTCCTTAGTGACCCAGGGTCATTTCGGACAAATCAGGCCGGGTTGCCAAGTGGCTATAAATAGCCCACCCCCTACAACCATAAATGGTTGGCTGCTCAGATTGAAAGTATGGCTTTTGTCGTTTGAGAGCAACCCACCTCGAAGCCTTTGAGAGAGAATTCCTTGCGGGGATAAAAGTCCTAACCACTAGAGCCAGAGAGAATTGGGCATCACTTAAGTCTTCTTGTCTGTGTGATCTGAAGACTTATTACACTTTAGGACTATGCATCCTCCAGCCAGTTAGGCGTCGCGTTCTGAGCATCCAAGAGACATTGTGGATTGCCGGTGAATGAAGTCTGTGAAGGTTTGGGAGTCTACCTTGAAGACTTACCAGAGTGATTGGGCGAGGTCTATGTGACCTTAGCTCAAGGACAATACGGTGAGGACTGGGTGTCCTGAGCTGCGTGTTCAGGACTAGGTGTTCGGGACTGTGTGTCCTAAGGTTTAAATACCTAGCCGCTCCAACCAGACGTACAGTTGTCACAGCAACTGGAACTGGTTCAACAAATCATTGTCTTCAACGAGTCACTGGTTTCATCTTCACTTCACTTTACTTACTGTTCCTCCTTGTGAAGTCATTGTATGTTTGCTCTATCATTTGTCTTCACTAAGTGACTGTGTGTTCTGTTTGGCTTCACAATATCTTCCTACCTGATCCTTACTACCTAGCTGCTATTAGTCTTTGTGCTTTCACTTCATTGAATACTTGACTATGGTTTGTCTAGTGTAGTCTACCTTCCGCTACATGGTAATAGGTTTAATTTTATCGTTTGTCTTCAAAACTCCCATGTCCTGAAGACTTTCATAAAAATCGCCTATTCACCCCCCCTCTAGTCGATATAACACACTTTCAATTGGTATCAGAGCAAGGTGCTCCCTTGTTCTGTGTGATTCGGTTTAACCACCTGGAGTTTTAGCTATGTCGACTGCAGGGATAATTAAAGTCTCTGCTGTGTGCCCCGTCTTCGATGGAACTGAATATCCCTACTGGAAGAATAAGATGCGCATGCATCTTGAAGCCATTGACGTCGACCTATGGTATGTCGTCAAGAACGGCGTTCCCAAGCCTGGAGAAGGTGTCACTGCTGCTGATGTCAAGAAATTCGTTCAACTGGACTCTACTGCCAAGAATATCATCTGTGATCATCTGACTAAAGGACAGTATGGCCATGTGAGTGCTTTGAAGAAATCCAAGCCGGTCTGGGACTGGCTCTCCAAGGTCAATGAAGGCATCTCAACCCAGAGAGATCAGAGAATCAGTGTCCTCCGCAACCTCTTAAATCGCTTCAAGCAAAATGACAATGAGAATGTCCAGCACACATTTGACTGACTCACTGACATCACAAATGAGCTTCAAGCCCTCGGCGCCACTGAGATTACCAAACACGAAGTCGTCAAGACGCTGCTGAGATCACTTGATAGTTCGTTTGACATCCTGGCCCCGATGATTCAAGAACGTCCTGATTTCAAGACACTCGATCCGTCTGACATACTTGAGAGGCTCAACACACATGAGTTTCAGCTTTCGGAGAAAAGAGATATCTACGGTCCAAACTATGGGCGAACTCGTGCCTTGAAGGCAAAAGCTGTCTCCTCATCTGAAGAAGAATCTGACAGCAGTTCTGATGATCCTGAAGACATTGGAAGGGAACTTGCTATGCTTGTCAAGAAGTTCCAAAAATTCACCAAGAAGAAAGGCTTCAGAAAGTCTTCCCAATCAAGTTCAAGGAATGATGAAGCTCCTGCTCATGACTACAAGAAGAAAACACGTCACAAGTGTAAGAAACTTGGCCACTTCATCTCTGAGTGTCCACAGTGGGACAATGAGAACAAAAAGAAGAAGAAGAGCAAGGAATATGACTCTGACGACAAGAAGAAGAAGAAGAAATACTCAAAGTCTTCTTACAAGTCTTCCTCAGAGTCTTCATCACACAAGAAGAGCTCATCTAGCAAGGCACGTGCGTTTGTTGGCAAGGAAATGGATTCAGAGGAGGAGTCTGCTTCTGAGGAGGTGGAGGTGGAGTCTGAGGAGGAATCCGACTCAGGCGTCGCAAGTCTGGCTACAGCATACATTGCCAAGTCCATCTTCAACACTGAAGACAATGACTTCATAACCGACACCGATGCAAATGACAAGGACTACTCCGCTTCTACCTACTGCTTCATGGCACGCGGTGCCAAGGTAAACACACGCACTACTCACTATCAAACATCTAGTGACGATGACTCTGATTGTGGTTCAAAACCTAGCTACAAAACACTTGCTAAAATTGCAACTGAACAACAAAAAGCTATCGAACATATTGAAAAACTGTTAGACAGAAGCGATGATCTGTTAGGTGCTGAAATGACTCGATCTGAATCCTTAATTGAAGACATAAAAAATCTTCACGTTAAGTATCAGGAACTTGAAAGTCGTCATGAAACTCTCTCAACAACTCATGAAAAGCTTTCCTATGATTATCTTCAAAGGAAGCGAGATCTTGAGAAATTGAGAGCGGTTCATGAAGATCTTCAAACGGAAAACGAGTCACTTCGCGCCAAACAGATCAGTCCCGCTCAGGAAGGATTTGAACCACCATGTCTTAAATGCATTGAGCGTGATAATGCTACTTCTATTGCTGAATGTTCTACTGCTACTGCTATTGGAATATCTTCAACTGTTGATGTGGTAGCTAACCCCTTTGCTGAGGATACCACCGCTATTGCTGATGAGAATGCTAGGTTGAAGACATTGCTTGAAACAGGGATGTACAAAAGTCTTCAAGGGCATCAGACACTATGTGATGTCCTCAAAAAGCAGATTCTGAACCGAAACCATAGGAAAGAGGGTGTTGGGTTCGTAAGGAAAATGAATGCAGATGGCTCTTACTGGAAACCTAAGCAGTACCCCAAAACCATGTGGGTTGTTGCAAAGGAAGCTTCAGCAGATCCATCCAATCTATCTGGCTTCACTTGTGCTAACCCCATTATCATTGATGAATCCTTTGATGCAAACTATATACTGTTTAAGAATCAGAATGGTGAAGTGTTTGCCAGGTACATTGGTACTAACTGCAGGAATGGACCGCCTATGAAGAAGATCTGGGTTCCAAAAAGGTGTCTGGAGAGTCTTCCTGTGAATGTCTTCATGACACCTCACTTGAAGAAGACAAACCTCAGACCAAAGGCGTCATACGGTCCAAAGGCTTCATACAAACAGAGGACTCACCTGAGTCGCACTAACGCAAATGTTTTGCAGGGAAACCATACTCAGGCATATGAATATGAGAGCGGTTCATCAAACCGCCATGTTCATAAGACCAAGAACTATTCTGCTTATTCTTATGAGTACTATTGTCCGCCTGCAAGACTGTTTGCTAGGGCTTCAAAGCCAAAATTCTCAGATGCTGCACTTAGACTTATTGCTTCTAAGCCACCCTTGAAGATGTGGGTGGTTAAGAAGGCTTAACTCTCTTTTGCAGGGAAAGGTCTCCAGCAGAAAACCAAAATCGTCTGACGCTATTGCTGGGGACCTTAAACATCTTGTAGGGCGCAAGATCAAATGCCCAAATGGTCTTACTATGTACTTCATACCTGAATCGCTTGCTACTCTCCCTATTAGTACTAACCTGGGTCTAAGCTTTCATAACCCACTGGTTCATCAAATGTTTTTGCTTCACAATGCTCCTGGTGAAGCCTATCCCCCTAACTGCACTGTAGGGTACGACACCAGCGTCTTCAGAATGGATTATTGACAGTGGGTGTACAAATCACATGACTGGCAAAAGAAGTCTTCTTATGGACTCAACCTTACGTCCATCCGACAAGAGCCACATCACATTTGCTGACACTGGTAAAAGTAAGGTATTGGGTCTAGGTAGAGTTGCAATCTCAAGGGATCAACACATGGATAAAGTCATGCTTGTTGAATCCCTTGGCTTCAACTTAATGTCTGTCTCAATGCTTTGCGATTTGAACATGATCGTAATGTTTGGAAAATATCGTTGCCTTGTACTAATGGAATCTGACAAGTCTCTAGTGTTTGAAGGGTATCGAAAAGATGATTTGTACGTGGTAGATTTCTCAGCAGGGCCACAGCTTGCAGTATGTCTTCTAGCAAAGGCTTCAGAATGCTGGCTCTGGCATCGGAGGCTTGGACATGCTGGCATGAGGAACCTCCACACCCTTGCGAAGAAGAAGCATGTCATAGGCATCGAGGGCGTCAAGTTCAAGAAAGACCACTTATGCGGTGCCTGTGAAGCAGGGAAGATGACGAGGGCCAAACATCCCTCGAAGACAAGCATGACCACTACTCGACCCTTCGAACTGCTTCACATGGATCTTTTCGGTCCTACTCATTACTCAACTCTAACTACTACTGCTTGCCTCTATGGCTTCGTTATTGTTGATGATTATTCTAGATATACTTGGGTGCACATAATCCTTTACAAGACTGAAGTGCAGGATGTCTTCAGACGCTTCGCCAATCGAGCTATGAACAATTTTGGCGCCGAGATAAAGCACATCAGAAGTGACAATGGCACTGAATTCAAGAACACTGGCCTTGATACATATCTTAATACCTTGGGCATCACACATGAATTCTCAGCCCCGTACACGCCACAGCAGAATGGCGTCGTCGAACGCAAGAAGAGAACACTAATTGAGATGGCCAGAACGATGCTAGATGAATACAAAACCCCAAGAAAATTCTGGCCCGAAGCCATTGATACTGCATGCCATACAATCAATCGTGTTTATCTTCACAAGCTACTGAATAGGACATCTTATGAGCGCCTTACCGGCAAGAAGCCAAATGCCAGTTACTTCAGAGTATTTGGTGCAAGGTGCTGGATCAAGGACCCACATCACACCTCAAAATTTGCACCAAAAGCACATGAGGGTTTTATGCTCGGATATGGAAATGATTCGCACTCCTACAGAGTCTTCAATCTCTTTCATTACAAAGTGGCTGAAACAGTGGATGTGCGGTTCGATGAGACTAACGGTTCACAAAGAGAGCAGCTGCCAAATGTGCTAGATGAAGTTCCATCCAGTGAATCAATCAAGCTAATGGGAACTGGAGAAATTATACCTTCTGAAGCTCATCCTGAAGAAGAACTTATCATTTCAGCACCTGATCAACATGAAGACAATGCTCAGCCTGAAGACATTCCTTCCAACAACGACAATGAACAGTAAGAGCAAAGTCTTCGCCCTGTACATCCTCGCGTTGCCAATGAAGTGCAGATTGAAAGAATAATTGATAGCATCAATGCACCTGGTCCACTCACTCGTTCAAGGGCAACTCAGCTAGCAAATTTCTGTGGGCACTTCGCATTCGTCTCAATAGCAGAACCCAAGAAAGTTGAAGAAGCCTTCATGGAACCTGAATGGATTCAAGCTATGCAAGAAGAGCTTCAACAGTTTGAGCTGAATAATGTATGGGAACTGGTTAAGCGTCCTGATCCACGGAAGCACAATATAATAGGCACCAAATGGATAGACCGCAACAAGCAAGATGAGCATGGTCAAGTTGTCAGGAACAAAGCTCGTCTCGTTGCTCAAGGATATACTCAAGTGGGAGGCATTGACTTCGATGAAACATTTGCTCCTGTGGCTAGACTTGAAGCCATGCCCATACTGCTGGCCTATGCAAATCATCATAACATACTTCTATATCAAATGGATGTGAAGAGTGCCTTTCTCAATGGCAAGATTGAAGAAGAAGTGTATGTTGCACAACCACCTGGCTTTGAAAATCCAAAACATCCTGACATGGTATACAAGCTCAACAAGTCACTGTATGGCCTTAAACAAGCCCCTCGGGCCTGGTATGACACACTCAAATACTTCCTGAAGAGCAAGGCTTCATACCTGGTTCCCTAGATCCCACTCTTTTCACGAAGACATATGATGGTGAACTGTTTGTGTGCCAAATATATGTGGATGACATTATCTTCGGCTGCACCAATCAGAAGTACAGTGAAGAGTTTGGATATATGATGCAAGAGCAATATCGGATGTCCATGATGGGGGAGCATGGCATCTTCATATCTCAAGAGAAGTATCTCAAAGATTGCTTGAAGAAGTTCGGTATGCAAGACTGCAAAGGCTTCACAACACCAATGCCAGCCAAACATCATCTGGGTCCTGACGACAATGGTAAAGAGTTCGATCAAAAGGTATACTGCTCCATGATTGGTTCTTTAATTTATCTATGTGCATCTAGACCAGATATTATGCTTAGTGTTTGCATGTGTGCTCGATTTCAAGCGGCACCAAAGGAGTCGCATCACTTAGCTGTGAAGCAAATTCTTCGATATTTGGCTCACACCCCAACTCTAGGATTATGGTATCCAAAGGGCTCAGAGTTTGATCTGGTTGGATTCTCGGATGCTGATTATGCTAGTGACAAAGTTGATCGCAAGTCTACATCAGGCACATGTCACTTTCTGGGACGATCACTTGTATGTTGGTCTTCAAAGAAGCAGAACTGTGTATCTCTCTCCACTGCTGAATCTGAATACATTGCTGCTGGATCTTGCTGCGCTCAGCTTCTGTGGATGAAGCAAACACTCAAGGACTATGGCATTCATCTGAAGCAAGTGCCACTTTACTGCGACAACGAAAGTGCCATCAAGATTGCTGACAACCCAGTTCAGCACTCGAAGACAAAGCACATTGAAATTCGTCATCACTTTCTCAGAGATCATGTTGTGAAGGAAGACATTGATATCATACACGTCAACATTGAAGAGCAATTGGCAGATATCTTCACCAAGCCCTTTGATGAGAAGAGGTTTTGCATGTTACGGTGTGAGCTAAATATCCTGGAATCCTCAAATGTCCTGTGATCAGGCACACATCCTAACCCTTATGCATATTGATGACTTAGATGTGCAACACACGAAGTGAAGTATATCTTCAATCAATGAAG
The DNA here is from genome assembly GCF_003073215.2 of Triticum urartu. NCBI lineage: Eukaryota > Viridiplantae > Streptophyta > Magnoliopsida > Poales > Poaceae > Triticum > Triticum urartu. The sequence continues at coordinate 218,031,984 of NC_053027.1, forward strand.
ACATACATTCTAAGTGTGAATACATTAATGTGGAATTTGAAATCGGAGTGCCACGATAATTGTGCGCCGTGTCTGGGTCTAATACTTCCTATACGGTGGGTAACGCCACCACCAAATGTTCTATTTTGAAGTGTTTCACTCATGGCGTTACCTTGCAATGTCTTCACATTTGGTTTGGCTTTGATCTCAACATATTTTCATGATTATCTTCACTATGTTGATTATATATATATGCTAGGGTACTGTCCTCTACATCATTCACTTATAGCTATGTCTTCGTGTTGAATCTTTTGAACTAAGTGAATGTGATCGGACCCTAACCTCTCTATGCTTTCTATCTCAAACTCTATCTTTCCAAGTCATATGCATTCTATTGAAACTGTCGAATGTCTTCTCTGCGTCCTTGTCAGCAGAAGATACATAGACAACCATTAAGTCCGTTTTCAATGCTCATTCCTGCACATGAATTCCGGAGAAGTAGGAACGACCACCCGACAATCCAGGCGTGCGTGGGACGTGGAACAAACCCCAAAATTACGCATAATGGCCACGTGTTCCCCAAATGCGAATCGCCAGGGGCACCTGTGTAGTAGCACAGTGCCGCCCCTGTGCCTATAAATACACACTCACAGCGGTCATTATCTCTTCTTCCACCCTCGCACGAACCCTAGCGCCACCGCTAGCTCTCGACGACGCCGGCGACGAAGCGCTTCGCTGCCGCAACCTCTCCGACGCCATCTTCACGCCGACCGCGGACATCGTCCTCTCCGCCATCGCCGTAGGTGTCCTCCGTCGACAAGTTAGGGCACGGAAGATCGAACTACTCGGCCCCATCTCCCACTTCGTCTAGCAGTTCTCACTGTGGTAAATAAAACTCCCTTTTTTACAGCACCGTTGATCCTATTGATCTGTCACTTTCTACCACAAGCAGTTTCTGTTCACACAAGCTAGATCTCTCTCATACTGCATCTCATAAACATGCCTAGTATATTCACTTGTGCTTCACAAAGTAGTTAGATTCCTCACTTGTACTGATCTGTGGATTCGTACAAATCTGGAACCAACTTCTTATCTATGAGTGAATGTCTTCGCACGATGAGGTCAATGTCTTCTAAACTGATTTATCTTCAAAATCTTCTGAGAATGCATATGACCTCTTCCCCTTCCCTCGCACCTTAATGCTGTCACAGGTACATGTCCGTGGGAAAATCCTTTGGTTCTCATAGTCTGCATTCATTTGCAGAATTCTTACAGCATCACATAAATTCTCCCGAAGCCAGTTCCTGTTGGTCCAGCAAACGAAAACCTTTGAAGCCTTTGAACGTCTTGAAGCCTTTCAAGTTAAAGTTTATGGCTTCAGAGAAAGCAGCAAGGAAGGGTGGCAGAAAGCGTCGTGGTGAGACCTCCAGAGATCTGCCAGATGAACTCTCAGAAATGTACAAGACAGATCTTGAAGAGTATTACAGTCAGCGCAAGACCCGAATCCAATGGATTCGAAGATATTGGGCAGAACAATGGTTCAAATACAGATTTGTGACCCAGGAGTATGCTGAGAAAAACGCCATCAAGAGACCGTGGGGAGACATCCTATTCAAGAATCTTCTACCCAGGTCCAGAGATGAAGCCATTGCTCAAGGCTTCTATCCATGCATGGTCCGTGGACCACAGCCTGTTGATGCACACTCGTCGTCACTGCTATGGTGTCGTGACGACAATCTGTTCAAGCGCAACTTCCAGTTTGCTCAGAACTCAGCAAAGCAGAACAAGAAGGCTTTTGGGTTAGACTTCAACCTGGTCCCTCATCACCAAGGGCAGATGGCACACGAGATGCTGAACCCAATGTCATCGGTCCTTTCGCCAACCTTGAAGGCCTCATCACCTACATCTTAGTTCATGGGACTGCAGTGAATGAGCCTGCAACTGACACTGAATCAGAAGAAGCTCCTGCAGCTCTGAAGACAAAGAAGCTGAAGAAGCCTAAAGCTTCAAAACCTGCCCCTTCACCAAAAGTCTCAAGGGCGAAGCCACTGGCAACTGCACCTCCTGAAGACAGTGTGCAGTCTGAAGACTTATCACGCGTCTCCAAGCCCCAGAAGGCCAAGATGCCTCTGCCTCACACTGGCCAAGAGCTAACAGCTGCTGCCATTTTGCGCAACGACGACATTGATCTGTCAAGTGATGAAGATCTTGCAGATGACGCTCTTGAGCAACTCATCAAGAGCAAAAAAGAAGAAGAAATCTTCAATGATCTGCCTCTCTTTGATGTCACCATCATCCACAACTTCATTGATGAGTGGTTTGACACGCCAAACATCAGCTTTGAAGATCTGCAGCTACCCATTGGCCTCAGGGTCGCCTTCCAAGGCGCAATTGCTTCAGAACTTGCTATTGCCCAGCGCATTGTTGAGCTGAAGCAGAAGATTGACTATGAAAAGGTTCAGTTCAAGAAGCATATGGCCAAGCTCAGCGTGCAAGAAGTGAAGAACTTCAAGACAATGATGCACGAGCTCAAGGAAGCCTTTGTGAAGAAGCGTGCAGAAGCTCAGGGTTCGCGTGAGCGCATGAAGACTCTGGCTGACAGATGTGTGCAAGCCTATAATGAGGCTGAGAAGCGCAAGGCACTTGGGCGTCCTGGCATCGACCCCAGGATGGCCGCAAAGAAGAAGAAGAAGCCTAATACGGCTGAAACTGATGCACCAAGGCAAGAAGCAGTTCCGATTGTCTTCCCAACAAGAATGACTGGCTCGAAGCCAAAGAGCCTTTCAACAGCTTCAGAGCTCAAGAAGACAAGAACTGCTGAGGCTGAAGCCAGGAAGAGGAAACACTCTGAAGACTCTCCTACTGCCCCCACCAAGAAAAAGCGAAAGACCAAGAAAGCTCGGGCTGCTCCCATAGAGCCCTTGATAGTTGAACCAATTTCTATGGTTCATCCTGACGCAGAACGTCAACTGACAGTTCATGAGCCTGCTTCCACAGAGGCTCCTGAAGCTGAAGACATTCCAGCAGCTGATCCCATCGCTGCTGAAGACATTGGTCATCATGACAATGTAGAAGATGATGCAGTCCTTCCTCAGTTAGAAAATAGCGAACTCATCAGCATTGGTCGTCCACTGACGCCAATTGCATAGGATGCTTCATGGGTGGATCGCCCACAAGAGGAAGAAGACTATGAGGCCCAGCCCACTCCAACTCCACAGGCGCCGTCTGCGTTCCGCAGGATTCGCAAAGGTCCAAGGCCTCAAGTCTCTTCTGAAGACTTTCCGGCTGCATCAGCCGCAGAAGAAGAAGTACCACAAGATCCCACTCCCCTGCTCCACCAAGAAGCAGTTCTCCAGGAGAACGTGCCTGTGACCGACCCTCCAGCTAGTCAAGTGGAGGATGAAAATCTTGAGGCTGCCACAACCAACAACGAAGCTAATGTGGAGCCCTCCCCAGCAAAAGCTTCAGAAGACAGCGAAGCCACTGATCCCGCCACTTCTGTTCCTGAGTCTGCTGCCGGTCCCCAATTCAACTATCATGTTGAGCACAGGCCTCAGGTCCAGAAGCCAATCCCAAGACTGCCAAGGTTTCCAGGTCCTGCATTAGCACCTGGCTCCTTCAACATCAATGGCTTCAGGGCAGACAACACGTTCTTCAATAGCTCCAGGAACCCCTACTCAAGGGAAAGGATATCATCTGATCGGTTCTGGAGCTATCCTCAGCGAAGCTATTACTCTTGCATTCTTTACAACCAAGGTCGCATCTTCCCACACAAGCGCCTTGACGTTGAAGCTATAGCTGGTCTGCCCTGTCTGGAAGAAGCTTTAGATTGCTTCAAGGAAGTTGGACTGCTGCCATTCATTACTGACGAAGAGCATTGGAATGAAGAGCTGCTACTTCAATTCTATGTCACACTTCACATCAGAGGGTACAGCAGAGATCCGAAGACTTGGGTCCTGGAGTGGATGACTGGCAACGTTCATCACGAAGCCAATGCATTTGACATCATTGAGCTCACTGGCTTGCCCACTCCTGGCGATCTCTTCGAGCAAGGCTGTCAGCTGCATGCTGAAGCTATTGAGAGCATCTTTCAGTGGCCAGAACCTGATATGAGTCAGATGCTCAGCATGATGAAGCCATTGCCCCAAGATGCTGCGTATCCCACAGAGTTCTTCGTTGAAGACCTTGAGTACCTGCCCAGAACCATCTATCACATCATCAGGCGAACTCTCTGGCCTATCATAGGGCACTCTCCAAATGCCAAGCTTCAGGGTGCAATGAAGACTTTGGTCTTGTATATACTTCATGGCAAATGCTTCAATGCACAGGACTTCTTCATACGCCAACTTGCTGCATCAGGCATTGATCTGTTTGGTTTGAAGTTCTATGCCCCTTGGGTCATGCGGCTGATCAAGCTACACTCCGCCATCTCTTATCAGCCCTCAGCCCGCAACCATCGGATCTTCTTGCCTGACGTGGACATGTCTACTGAAGCCATATATTCTGAGCCTGCCAAGCAACCTCTAAGTCTTCAGAATGCAGAACATCAGAGTTTTACACAGAACGTTGAAGGCGTTGAAGCAGTTTCTCGGGTGTATCCTTTGGCTGGCACTACACGTGCACCACACCCTGCTTCCACTGAAGCCACTGACAGTGCCACTGCTCCAAGACCCAAGAAGCGCACTCGTGTTCTCAACGACCGAGAGCTTCTTGTGGCTCTACATCAGAAACAAGATAGGCATCATGACTGGCTGAAGCGTCAGATGAAAAGCCTCTTGGTGGATGTTAATCGCACTCGAAATCTTGCCACCAAGAATGCTTTCATTGCCCATGAAACCTGTCGCCGCACATGGAAAGGGCTAACGATGATGCTTTCTGAAGCTGATCTTCAAGAGGATGGCTTCACTGAGAGATTCAAGTTTGACTCCACACCTCCTCGAAGGGCTGTGCTGCTAGGAACTCCATCCCTTGAAGACTCTGAGTTCTCTTCCTCTGCTGCCACAGTGACTGCCAGAATTATTGAGGAAGAAGACGATGCTACTTCACCGCCACCTCCTTCAGCACCTCCGAGCTCTTCTGCACCGCCAAACAACACCAACAACCCTGCTACTTCACCTACTCCTCATGGGAATGAGTAGAGGCTCTATGTCTTCAAACCTTTTTGGTCATTACTGACAAAAGGGGGAGAAGCATATGAGATTGATAGTCTTCAAGCGGGTTCATATGGGCGGGTGCCTTATATTTTGCTTCGTGCTTACAACTCTCATTTTTTGCTACATTTGGTTCTTATGAGTCGTAACACTTAAACTAGATGGTCGTCTGCTACTTATTTTCCACCTTGTTTTGCAAAGATAAATTCCGCATGTGCGACATAAATTCCGCACTTAGCTCATTCTACAGACGTCCATTTTCCATTATGCATGGCATTATCTTCATATACTTTCACATGCATAGTGGATTGTCATCATAAGTTGAAGTGGATCTCCACAAGTACCACCTGCCATGTGCATTTGCATTCCAAAAGCAAATTAACTTATATGCACATCTTCAGGGGGAGCCCTTGCAACTTATGAAGACAATTCCTTATCCTTTACAGTTTCACATATTATATTCCCCGTTGAAAACTTCAACTAGTTTGTCATCAATCACCAAAAAAGGGGGAGATTATAAGTGCATCTAGTGCCACCCCTAGTTGGTTTTGGAGTATTGACGACAAACCTAGTTGAGGGACTAATGTGCTTGTGAGAATTGCAGGATAACACAGGTAGAAGTCCCGCATGATTCGGTTTTACTACCAGAGATGACCCCTAAAAATGAATGAAGACATTGAAGTCAAAGGTGGTATATGAAGATATTCACATTGAAGACTATGACAAGAGAAGACACGATATGAACCCTATGGAGCTCGAAGACTTAGATCTTTCGTAGTTCTTTTTTATTTTGTGTTGAGTCATAGGAACCACCATACTGTTAAGTGGGGTCCAAGAGAACCAGTCAGAATGACTGAAGTGATGCCTAAACCAAAAACCTATGTCTTCGAGTGAAGACTATGAGAGCGAATATTGTCCAGAGTCGGACAAGTCAGCTTTGCTTGTAGCCCAAGTAAAGTTGCCGTGTGAGTTTGAAATCTGACCGTTGGAACACGTGTCAGTTCCTTAGTGACCCAGGGTCATTTCGGACAAATCAGGTCGGGTTGCCAAGTGGCTATAAATAGCCCACCCCCTACAACCATAAATGGTTGGCTGCTCAGATTGAAAGTACGACTTTTATCGTTTGAGAGCAACCCACCTCGAAGCCTTTGAGAGAGAATTCCTTGTGAGGATAAAAGTCCTAACCACCAGAGCCAGAGAGAATTGGGCATCACTTAAGTCTTCTTGTCTGTGTGATCTGAAGACTTATTACACTTGAGGACTGTGCATCCTCCAGCCGGTTAGGCGTCGTGTTCTGAGCATCCAAGAGACATTGTGGATTGCCGATGAACGAAGTCTGTGAAGGTTTGGGAGTCTACCTTGAAGACTTACTAGAGTGATTGGGCGAGGTCTATGTGACCTTAGCTCAAGGAAAATACGGTGAGGACTGGGTGTCCTGAGCTGCGTGTTCAGGACTGGGTGTCCGGGACTGTGTGTCCTAAGGTTTAAATACCTAGCCGCTCCACCAGACGTACAGTTGTCACAGCAACTGGAACTGGTTCAACAAATCATTGTCTTCAACGAGTCACTGGTTTCATCTTCAGTTCACTTTACTTATTGTTCCTCCTTGTGAAGTCATTGTATGTTTGCTCTATCATTTGTCTTCACTGAGTGACTGCGTGTTCTGTTTGGCTCCACAATATCTTCCTACCTGATCCTTACTACCTAGCTGCTATTAGTCTTTGTGCTTTCACTTCATTGAATACTTGACTATGGTTTGTCTAGTGTAGTCTACCTTCCGCTGCATGGTAATAGGTTTAATTTATCGTTTGCCTTCAAAACTCCCATGTTCTAAAGACTTTCATAAAAATTGCCTATTCACCCCCCCTCTAGTCGATATAACGCACTTTCAGATCCCGCCACGACGTTTTGCTTGGAACTGCACCAACAAACAACTCCACCATTCAATATAAATACTGTAAGTGCTTCTAGTGCCACCCCTAGTTGGTTTTGGAGTATTGACGACAAACCTAGTTGAGGGACTAATGTGTTTGTGAGAATTGCAGGATAACACAGGTAGAAGTCCCTCATTGATTCGGTTTTACTACCAGAGATGACCCCTAAAAATGTATGAAGATATTGAAGTCAAAGGTGGTATATGAAGATATTCACATTGAAGACTATGACAAGAGAAGACACTATATGAAGCCTATGGAGCTCGAAGACTTAGATCTTTCGTAGTTCTTTTTCTTTTGTGGTGAGTCATAGGAACCACCGTACTGTTAAGTGGGGTCCAAGAGAACCAGTCAGGATGACTAAAGTGATGCCTAAACCAAAAACCTATGTCTTCGAGTGAAGACTATGAGAGCGAATCTTGTCCAGAGTCGGACAAGTCAGCTTTGCTTGTAGCCCAAGTAAAGTTGCCGTGTGAGTTTGAAATCTGACCGTTGGAACACGTGTCAGTTCCTTAGTGACCCAGGGTCATTTCGGACAAATCAGGTCGGGTTGCCAAGTGGCTATAAATAGCCCACCCCCTACAATCATAAATGGTTGGCTGCTCAGATTGAGAGTACGGCTTTTGTCGTTTGAGAGCAACCCACCTCGAAGCCTTTGAGAGAGAATTCCTTGCGAGGATAAAGCCCTAACCACCCAGAGCCAGAGAGAATTGGGCATCACTTAAGTCTTCTTGTCTGTGTGATCTGAAGACTTATTACACTTGAGGACTGTGCATCCTCCAGCCGGTTAGGCATCGCGTTCTGAGCATCCAAGAGACATTGTGGATTGCCAGTGAACGAAGTCTGTGAAGGTTTGGGAGTCTACCTTGAAGACTTACCAGAGTGATTGGGCGAGGTCTATGTGACCTTAGCTCAAGGACAATACGGTGAGGACTGGGTGTCCTGAGCTGTGTGTTCAGGACTGGGTGTCTGGGACTGTGTGTCCTAAGGTTTAAATACCTAGCCGCTCCAACCAGACGTACAGTTGTCGCAGCAACTGGAACTGGTCCAACAAATCATTGTCTTCAACGAGTCACTGGTTTCATCTTCACTTCCCTTTACTTACTGTTACTCCTTGTGAAGTCATTGTATGTTTGCACTATCATTTGTCTTCACTGAGTGACTGCGTGTTCTGTTTGGCTTCACAATATCTTCCTACCTGATCCTTACTACCTAGCTGCTATTAGTCTTTGTGCTTTCACTTCATTGAATACTTGACTATGGTTTGCCTAGTGTAGTCTACCTTCCGCTGCATGGTAATAGGTTTAATTTTATCGTTTGTCTTCAAAACTTCTATGTTCTGAAGACTTTCATAAAAATCGCCTATTCACCCCCCCTCTAGTCGATATAACGCACTTTCAATTGGTATCAGAGCAAGGTGCTCCCTTTTTCTGTGTGATTTGTTTTAACCACCTGGAGTTTTAGCTATGTCGACTGCAGGGATAATTAAAGTCTCCGCTGCGTGCCCCGTCTTCGATGGAACTGAATATCCCTACTGGAAGAATAAGATGCGCATGCATCTTGAAGCCATTGACGTCGACCTATGGTATGTCGTCGAGAACGGCGTTCCCAAGGCTGGAGAAGGTGTCACTACTGCTGATGTAAAGAAATTCGTTCAACTGGACTCTACTGCCAAGAATATCATCTGTGGTCATCTGACCAAAGGACAGTATGGCCGTGTGAGTGCTTTGAAGACATCCAAGCTGGTCTGGGACTGGCTCTCCAAGGTCAATGAAGACATCTCAACCCAGAGAGATCAGAGAATCAGTGTCCTTTGCAACCTCTTCAACCGCTTCAAGCGAAATGACAATGAGAATGTCCAGCACACATTTGACCGACTCACTGACATCACAAATGAGCTTCAAGCCCTCGGCGCCACTGAGGTTACCAAACACGAAGTCGTCAAGACGCTGCTGAGATCACTTGATAGTTCGTTTGACATCCTGGCCCTGATGATTCAAGAACGTCCTGATTTCAAGACACTCGATCCGTCTGACATACTTGAGAGGCTCAACACACATGAGTTTTAGCTTTCGGAGAAAAGAGATATCTACGGTCCAAACTATGGGCGAACTCGTGCCTTGAAGGCAAAAGCTGTCTCCTCATCTGAAGAAGAATCTGACAGCAGTTCTGATGATCCTGAAGACATTGGAAGGGAACTTGCTATGCTTGTCAAGAAGTTCCAAAAATTCACCAAGAAGAAAGGCTTCAGAAAGTTTTCCCGATCAAGTTCAAGGAATGATGAAGCTCCTGCTCATGACTACAAGAGGAAAACATGTCACAAGTGCAAGAAACTTGGCCACTTCATCTCTGAGTGTCCACAGTGGGACAATGAGAACAAAAAGAAGAAGAAGAGCAAGGAATATGACTCTGACGACAAGAACAAGAAGAA